>NW_028270158.1:70166102-70198412 GCF_037043375.1 Chiloscyllium plagiosum | reverse complement strand
GTGAGGGAGGGGACGAGAGAGTGAGAGGGAAGGGGTGCGAGAGAGAGAGGGAGGGGACGAGAGAATGAGGGAGGGGACGAGAGAGTGGGAGGGAAGGGTGCGAGAGAGAGGGAGGGAGCGAGAGAGAGAGAAAGCGAGGGGGCGAGAGAGAGAGAAAGGGAGGGGGCGAGAGAGAGAGAAAGGAGGGAGAGGGGGCGCGAGGGGGGGAGAGAGAGGGAAGGGAGCGAGAGTGTGAGGGAGAGGCGAGAGAGAGAGAGGGAGGGGGACGAAAGAGAGAGAGAGGGAGGGGGCCAAGAGAAAGAGAGGGAGGGGGCGAGAGAAAGAGAGGGAGGGGGCGAGAGAGAGATAGGGACAGGGCGAGAGAGAAATAGGGAGAGGGCGAGAGGAAGATTGAGGGAGGGAGTGCAAGAGAGACTGGGAGGGGGCAAGAGAGAGAGGGAAGGGGGTGACAGAGAGAGAGGGGGGCGAGAGAGAGAGAGGGAGGGGCGAGAGAGAGAGGGTGTGGCGAGAGAGAGAGGGGGGGGGCGAGAGAGAGGGGAGGGGGGTGAGAGAGAGGGAGGGAGAGGGCAAGAGAGTGCGGAAGCGGGCGAGAGGGAGAGAGAGAGAGAGAGAGAGAGAGAGGAAGGGGG
Organism: Chiloscyllium plagiosum; assembly: GCF_037043375.1. NCBI lineage: Eukaryota > Metazoa > Chordata > Chondrichthyes > Orectolobiformes > Hemiscylliidae > Chiloscyllium > Chiloscyllium plagiosum. Next base: position 70,197,783 of record NW_028270158.1, on the reverse strand, counting down.
TGTGAGAGAGAGGGGAGTGGGGCGAGAGAGAGAGGGAGTAGGGCGAGAGAGAGAGAGAAAGGGAGGGAGTGCGAGAGAGGGAGGGAGCGAGAGAGCGAGGGAGTGGGGCGAGAGAGAGAGGGAGTGGGGCAAGAGAGAGAGGGAGTGGGAAGAGAGAGAGAGGGAGTGGGGCGACAGAGAGAGGGAGTGGGGCAACAGAGAGAAGGAGTGGGGCGACAGAGAGAGGGAGTGGGCGAGAGAGAGAGAGGGAGGTGTATGAGAGAGAGGGAATGTGGCGACAGAGAGAGGGAGTGGGGCGAGAGAGAGGGAGTGGGGAGTGAGAGAGAGGGAGGGGGCCGAGAGAAAGAGAGGGAGGGGGCAAGAGAAAGAGAGGGAGGGGGCGAGAGAGAGGTAGGGAGGGGGCGAGAGAGAAATAGGGGGGGGTCGAGAGGAAGATTGAGGGAGGGAGTGCGAGAGAGACAGGAAGGGGGCAAGAGAGAGAGGGAAGGGTGCGAGAGAGAGAGGGAGGGAGCGAGAGAGAGAGAAAGCGAGGGGGCGAGAGAGAGAGAAAGGGAGGGGGCGAGAGAGAGAGAAAGGGAGGGAGAGGGGGCGCGAGAGAGAGGGAGGGGGGCGAGAGAGAGAGGGAGAGGCAAGAGAGAGAAAGAGGGAGGGGGACGGAAGAGAGAGAGAGGGAGGGGGCCAAGAAAAAGAGAGGGAGGGGGCCGAGAGAAAGAGAGGGAGCGGGCTGAGAGAAAGAGAGGGAGGGGGCGAGAGAAAGAGAGGGAGGGGGGCGAGAGAGAGATAGGGACAGGGCGAGAGAGAAATAGCGAGGGGGGCGAGAGGAAGATTGAGGGAGGGAGTGCGAGAGAGACAGGGAGGGGGCAAGAGAAAGTGGGAAGTGGCGAGAGAGAGAGAGAGGGGGCGAGAGAGAGAGAGGGAGGGGAGAGAGAGAGAGGGTGTGGCGAGAGAGAGGGAGGGGACGAGAGAGAGGGGAGAGGGGGTGAGAGAGAGGGAGGGAGAGGGCAAGAGAGTGCGGAAGTGGGCGAGAGGGAGAGAAAGAGAGAGAGGAAGGGGGCGAGAGATAGAGGGAGTAGGGCGAGAGAGAGAGAGAGAAAGGGAGGGGGTGTGAGAAAGAGGGAGGGGGCGAGAGAGCGAGGGAGTGGGGCGAGAGAGAGGGAGTGGGGCAAGAGAGAGAGGGAGTGGGAAGAGTGAGAGAGGGAGTGGGGCGACAGAGAGAGGGAGTGGGCGACAGAGAGATGGAGTGGGGCGACAGAGAGAGGGAGTGGGCGAGAGAGAGAGGGAGGTGTACGAGAGAGAGAGGGAGTGGGGTGAGAGAGAGAGGGAGGGGGCCGAGAGAAAGAGAGAGGGAGGGGGCCGAGAGAAAGAGAGGGAGGGGGCCGAGAGAAAGAGAGAGGGAGGGGGCCGAGAGAAAGAGAGGGAGGGGGCGAGAGAAAGAGAGGGAGGGGGCGAGAGAGAAATAGGGAGGGGGCGAGAGCAAGATTGAGGGAGGGAGTGCGAGAGAGACAGGAAGGGGGCAAGAGAGAGAGGGAAGGGTGTGAGAGAGAGAGAGAAAGGGAGGGGGTGCGAGAGAGAGAGGGAGGGGCGAGAGAGCGAGGGAGTGAGGCGACAGAGAGAGGGAGTGGGGCGAGAGAGAGAGGGAGTGGGGCGAGAGAGAGAGGGAGTGGGGCGAGAGAGAGAGGGAGTGGGGTGACAGAGAGAGGGAGTGGGCGCAAGAGAGAAGGAGTGGGGCGCGAGAGAGAGAGTGGGTGAGAGAGAGGGAGGTGGGCGTGAGAGAGATAGGGAGGGGGGCGAGAGAGAGATAGGGAGGGGGCAAGTGGAAGAGTGAGGGAGTGGGGCGAGAGAGAGAGGGAGTGGGGCGAGAGAGAGATAGGCAGGGGGCAAGTGGAAGAGTGAGGGAGTGGGGCGAGAGAGAGAGGGAGTGGGGCGAGAGAGAGAGGGAGTGGGTGAGAGAGAGGAGTGGGGGCGAGAGAGAGGGAGTGGGGCGAGAGAGAGAAAGAGGGCGAGAGAGAGAGAGGGAGTGGCGAGAGAGAGATAGGCAGGGGGCAAGTGGAAGAGTGAGGGAGTGGGGCGAGAGAGAGAGGGAGTGGGGCGAGAGAGAGAGGGAGTGGATGAGAGAGAGGGAGTGGGGCGAGAGAAAGAAAGAGGGGCGAGAGAGAGAGAGGGAGGGGCGTGAGAGAGAGAGGGAGTGGCGAGAGAGAGCGGGCAAGAGAGAGAGGGAAGGGAGCGAGAGAGAGAGAAAGCGAGGGGGCGAGAGAGAGAGAAAGGGAGGGGGCGAGAGAGAGAGAGGAAGGGGAGTGTGAGAGAGGGAGTGGGGCGAGAGAGAGAGAGGGAGTAGGGCAAGAGAGAGAGAGAAAGGGAGGGGGTGCGAGAGAGAGAGGGAGTGGGGCGAGAGAGAGAGGGAGTGGGGCGACAGAGAGAGGGAGTGGGGCGCGAGAGAGAGGGAGGGCGCGAGAGAGAGAGGGGAAGGGGGTGAGGGGGAGTGAGAGAGGGGGGGAGGCGGCGAAAAAGAGAGAGAGGGAGGGGGCAAGAGAGAGAGAGAAGGGGAGAGAGAGAGGGAGGGGGCGAGAGAGAGGGAGGGGGCGAGAGAGAGGGAGAGAGAGAGGGAGAGAGAGGGAGGGGACGAGAGAGTGAGGGAGGGGACGAGAGAGTGAGAGGGAAGGGTGCGAGAGAGAGAGGGAGGGGACGAGAGAATGAGGGAGGGGACGAGAGAGTGGGAGGGAAGGGTGCGAGAGAGAGGGAGGGAGCGAGAGAGAGAGAAAGCGAGGGGGCGAGAGAGAGAGAAAGGGAGGGGGCGAGAGAGAGAGAAAGGGAGGGAGAGGGGGCGCGAGAGAGAGGGAAGGGAGCGAGAGTGTGAGGGAGAGGCGAGAGAGAGAGAGGGAGGGGGACGAAAGAGAGAGAGAGGGAGGGGGCCAAGAGAAAGAGAGGGAGGGGGCGAGAGAAAGAGAGGGAGGGGGCGAGAGAGAGATAGGGACAGGGCGAGAGAGAAATAGGGAGGGGGCGAGAGGAAGATTGAGGGAGGGAGTGCGAGAGAGACTGGGAGGGGGCAAGAGAGAGAGGGAAGGGGGTGACAGAGAGAGAGGGGGGCGAGAGAGAGAGAGGGAGGGGCGAGAGAGAGAGGGTGTGGCGAGAGAGAGAGGGAGGGGGCGAGAGAGAGGGGAGGGGGGTGAGAGAGAGGGAGGGAGAGGGCAAGAGAGTGCGGAAGCGGGCGAGAGGGAGAGAGAGAGAGAGAGAGAGAGAGGAAGGGGGTGTGAGAGAGAGGGAGTGGGGCGAGAGAGAGAGGGAGTAGGGCGAGAGAGAGAGAGAGAAAGGGAGGGGGGTGCGAGAGAGAGGGAGGGAGCGAGAGAGCGAGGGAGTGGGGGCGAGAGAGAGAGGGAGTGGGGCAAGAGAGAGAGGGAGTGGGACAGAGAGAGAGAGGGAGTGGGGCGACAGAGAGAGGGAGTGGGGCAACAGAGAGAAGGAGTGGGGCGACAGAGAGAGGGAGTGGGCGAGAGAGAGAGAGGGAGGTGTATGAGAGAGAGGGAATGTGGCGACAGAGAGAGGGAGTGGGGCGAGAGAGAGGGGAGTGGGGAGTGAGAGAGAGGGAGGGGGCCGAGAGAAAGAGAGGGAGGGGGCGAGAGAAAGAGAGGGAGGGGGCGAGAGAGAGGTAGGGAGGGGCGAGAGAGAAATAGGGGGGGGGTCGAGAGGAAGATTGAGGGAGGGAGTGCGAGAGAGACAGGAAGGGGGCAAGAGAGAGAGGGAAGGGTGCGAGAGAGAGAGGGAGGGAGCGAGAGAGAGAGAAAGCGAGGGGGCGAGAGAGAGAGAAAGGGAGGGGGCGAGAGAGAGAGAAAGGGAGGGAGAGGGGGCGCGAGAGAGAGGGAGGGGGGCGAGAGAGAGAGGGAGAGGCAAGAGAGAGAAAGAGGGAGGGGGACGGAAGAGAGAGAGAGGGAGGGGGCCAAGAAAAAGAGAGGGAGGGGGGCCGAGAGAAAGAGAGGGAGCGGGCTGAGAGAAAGAGAGGGAGGGGGCGAGAGAAAGAGAGGGAGGGGGCGAGAGAGAGATAGGGACAGGGCGAGAGAGAAATAGCGAGGGGGCGAGAGGAAGATTGAGGGAGGGAGTGCGAGAGAGACAGGGAGGGGGCAAGAGAAAGTGGGAAGTGGCGAGAGAGAGAGAGAGGGGAGAGAGAGAGAGAGGGAGGGGAGAGAGAGGGAGGGGACGAGAGAGAGGGGAGAGGGGGTGAGAGAGAGGGAGGGAGAGGGCAAGAGAGTGCGGAAGTGGGCGAGAGGGAGAGAAAGAGAGAGAGGAAGGGGGTGTGAGAGAGGGAGTGGGGCGAGAGAGAGAGAGGGAGTAGGGCGAGAGATAGAGGGAGTAGGGCGAGAGAGAGAGAGAAAGGGAGGGGGTGTGAGAAAGAGGGAGGGGGCGAGAGAGCGAGGGAGTGGGGCGAGAGAGAGGGAGTGGGGCAAGAGAGAGAGGGAGTGGGCGAGAGAGAGAGGGGAGGTGTATGAGAGAGAGAGGGAGGGGGCCGAGAGAAAGAGAGAGGGAGGGGGCCGAGAGAAAGAGAGGGAGGGGGCCGAGAGAAAGAGAGGGAGGGGGCGAGAGAAAGAGAGGGAGGGGGCCGAGAGAAAGAGAGGGAGGGGGCCGAGAGAAAGAGAGAGGGAGGTGTACGAGAGAGAGAGGGAGGGGGCCGAGAGAAAGAGAGAGGGAGGGGGCCGAGAGAAAGAGAGGGAGGGGGCCGAGAGAAAGAGAGAGGGAGGGGGCCGAGAGAAAGAGAGGGAGGGGGCGAGAGAAAGAGAGGGAGGGGGCGAGAGAGAAATAGGGAGGGGGCGAGAGCAAGATTGAGGGAGGGAGTGCGAGAGAGACAGGAAGGGGGCAAGAGAGAGAGGGAAGGGTGTGAGAGAGAGAGATGGAGGGAGCGAGAGAGAGAGAGAAAGCGAGGGGGCGAGAGAGAGAGAAAGGGAGGGGGCGAGAGAGAGAGAGAAAAGGAGGGAGAGGGGGCGCGAGAGAGAGGGAAGGGAGCGAGAGTGTGAGGGAGAGGCGAGAGAGAGAGAGGGAGGGGGACGAAAGAGAGAGAGAGGGGAGGGGGCCAAGAGAAAGAGAGGGAGGGGGCGAGAGAAAGAGAGGGAGGGGGCGAGAGAGAGATAGGGACAGGGCGAGAGAGAAATAGGGAGAGGGCGAGAGGAAGATTGAGGGAGGGAGTGCGAGAGAGACAGGGAGGGGGCAAGAGAAAGTGGGAAGTGGCGAGAGAGAGAGAGAGGGGAGAGAGAGTGAGAGGGAGGGGAGAGAGAGGGAGGGGACGAGAGAGAGGGGAGAGGGGGTGAGAGAGAGGGAGGGAGAGGGCAAGAGAGTGCGGAAGTGGGCGAGAGGGAGAGAAAGAGAGAGAGGAGAGGGGGTGTGAGAGAGAGGGAGTGGGGCGAGAGATAGAGGGAGTAGGGCGAGAGAGAGAGAGAAAGGGAGGGGGTGTGAGAAAGAGGGAGGGGGCGAGAGAGCGAGGGAGTGGGGCGAGAGAGAGGGAGTGGGGCAAGAGAGAGAGGGAGTGGGAAGAGTGAGAGAGGGAGTGGGGCGACAGAGAGAGGGAGTGGGCGACAGAGAGATGGAGTGGGGCGACAGAGAGAGGGAGGTGTATGAGAGAGAGAGGGAGGGGGCCGAGAGAAAGAGAGAGGGAGGGGGCCGAGAGAAAGAGAGGGAGGGGGCCGAGATAAAGAGAGGGAGGGGGCGAGAGAAAGGGAGGGAGGGGGCCGAGAGAAAGAGAGGGAGGGGGCCGAGAGAAAGAGAGAGGGAGGTGTACGAGAGAGAGAGGGAGGGGGCCGAGAGAAAGAGAGAGGGAGGGGGCCGAGAGAAAGAGAGGGAGGGGGCCGAGAGAAAGAGAGAGGGAGGGGGCCGAGAGAAAGAGAGGGAGGGGGCGAGAGAAAGAGAGGGAGGGGGCGAGAGAGAAATAGGGAGGGGGCGAGAGCAAGATTGAGGGAGGGAGTGCGAGAGAGACAGGAAGGGGGCAAGAGAGAGAGGGAAGGGTGTGAGAGAGAGAGATGGAGGGAGCGAGAGAGAGAGAAAGCGAGGGGGCGAGAGAGAGAGAAAGGGAGGGGGCGAGAGAGAGAGAAAAGGAGGGAGAGGGGGCGCGAGAGAGAGGGAGGGGGGCAGGAGAGAGAGGGAGAGGTGAGAGAGAGAGAGAGGGAGGAGGACGAAAGAGAGAGAGGGAGGGGACCAAGAGAAAGAGAGGGAGGGGGCCGAGTGAAAGAGAGGGAGAGGGCTGAGAGAAAGAGAGGGAGGGGGCAAGAGAGAGAGGGAGGGGGCGAGAGAGAGATAAGGAGGGGGCGAGAGAGAAATAGGGAGGGGGCGAGAGGAAGATTGAGGGAGGGAGTGCGAGAGAGACAGGGATGGGTCAAGAGAGAGCAGGAAGGGGGCGAGAGAGAGAGAGAGGGGGGTGAGAGAGAGAGAGGGAGGGGCGAGAGAGAGAGGGTGTGGCGAGAGAGAGAGGGAGGGGGCGAGAGAGAGGGGAGAGGGGGTGAGAGAGAGGGAGGGAGGTGGCAAGAGAGTGCGGAAGCGGGCGAGAGGGAGAGAGAGAGAGGAAGGGAGGTGTGAGAGAGAGGGAGTGGGGGGCGAGAGATAGAGGGAGTAGGGCGAGAGAGAGAGAGAGAAAGGGAGGGGGTGCGAGAGAGAGGGAGGGGGCGAGAGAGAGAGGGAGTGGGGCAAGAGAGAGAGGGAGTGGGAAGAGAGAGAGAGGGAGTGGGGCGACAGAGAGAGGGAGTGGGGCGACAGAGAGAGGGAGTGGGGCGCCAGAGAGAGGGAGTGGGGCGAGAGAGAGAGGGAGTGGGGCGTGAGAGAGAGGGAGCTGGCCGAGAGAAAGAGAGGGAGGGGACGAGCGAGAGATAGGGAGGGGGGCGGTAGGAAGAGTGAGGGAGGGGGTGCGAGAGAGATAGGGAGGGGGCGAGAGAGATAGGGAGGGGGGAGAAAGAGATAGGGAGGGGGCGATAGGAAGAGTGAGGGAGGGGGTGCGAAAGAGAGAGGGAGGGGGCGAGAGAGAGAGGGGGAGGGGGTGAAAGAGAGGGAGGGAGGTGGCAAGAGAGTGCGGAAGCGGGCGAGAGGGAGAGACAGATAGAGGAAGGGGGCGAGAGAGAGAGGGAGTGAGCGAGAGAGAGTGGCGAGAGAGAGAGGGAGTGGGGCGAGAGAGAGAGGGAGTGGGTGAGAGAGAGAGGGAGTGGGGCGCGAGAGAGAGGGAGTGGGCGAGAGAGTGAGGGAATGGGGCGAGAGAGAGAAAGAGGGGGCGAGAGAGAGAGAGAGGGAGGGGCGAGCGAGAGAGGGAGGGGGCGAGAGAGGGGGGGAGAGGGTGAGAGAGAGGGAGGGAGGGGGCAAGAGAGTGTGGAAGCGGGCGAGAGGGAGAGAGAGAGAGGAAAGGGGGTGAGAAAGGGAGGGGGTGCGAGAGAGAGAGGGAGGGGGCGAGAGAGAGAGGTAGTGGGGCGCGAGAGAGAGGGAGTGGGCGAGAGAGAGAGGGAGTGGGCGAGAGAGAGAGAGGGAGTGGAGCGAGAGAGAGAGGGAGGGGGTGAGAGAGAGACGTAGGGCCGAGAGAGAGGGAGGGGGTGAGAGAGAAGGGTGCGAGAGAGATAGAGAGGGAGAGATGTGAGAGAGATAGAGGGAGGGGGTGCGAGAGAGAGAGGGAGGGGGTGCGAGAGAGAGAGAGAGGGAGGGGTGCAAGAGAGAGAGAGGGAGGGAGGTGGCGAGAGCGAGAGAGAGGGAGGGGGCTAGAGAGGGAGAGTGGGAGGGGGCGAGAGAGAGTAGGAGGGGCGCGAGAGAGAGAGAGGGCGAGTGAGAGACAGGGAGGGTGTGCGAGAGAGAGAGCGAGGGGGTGCGAGAGAAATAGAAAGAGGGGAGAGAGAGAAATAGAAAGAGGGGAGAGAGAGACTGGCAGGGGGTGAGAGAGAGGGAGGGAGGGATCGAGAGAGAGAGAGATGGAGGTGGTGAGAGGGGAGGGGGCGAGAGAGAGAGAAAAATGGGGGCAGAGAGAAAGAGGTAAGGGGCAAGAAGAGAGGGAAGGGGACCGGAGAGAGAGAGGGAGGGGCGAGAGAGAGAGGGAGGGGCGAGAGAGAGAGAGAGGGAGGAGGGGCGAGAGAGAGAGGAAGGGGAGGCGAGAGAGAGAGGGAGGGGGACGAGAGAGAGAGGGAGGAGGGGCGAGAGAGAGAGGGAGGGGCGAGAGAGAGTGAGGGGTGAGAGAGAGAGAGAGGGAAGGATGAGAGAGAGAGAGGGATGGAGGGCGAGAGAGAGGGGGTTGAGAAAGAGAAGGCGGGGGCGAGAGAGAGGGAGAGGGGACGAGAGAGAGACAGAGAGAGAGACAGAGAGAGAGAGACAGAGACAAAGACAGAGAGAGAGAGACAGAGAGAGAGAGAGATAGAGACAGAGAGAGAGTGAGAGAGGACGAGAAAAGGAGGGGGCGAGAGAGGGAGGGGGCGAGAGAGAGAGGGAGAGAGGGAGGCGTGAGAGAGTGGGAGGGGGGCGAGAGAGAGAGAAATGGTGAGAGAGAGTAATGGGTGAGAGAGAGAAGGAAGGGGGTGAAAGACAGAGGGAAGGGGCGAGAGAGAAAGAGAAAGAGGGGAGAGAGAGTGGGAAGGGGGCGAGAGAGAGAGAGTGTGGGCGCGAGAGAGAAAGGGAGGGGAGCGAGGGGGAGCGAGAGAGAGGGAGAGGCGGCGAAAAAGATAGAGAAAGAGTGGGCAAGAGAGAGAGGGAAGGGGAGAGAGAGAGAGGGAGGGGGTGAGAGAGAGAGAGGTGGCGAGAGAGAGAGGGAGAGGACGAGAGAGTGAGAGGGAAGGGTGCGAGAGATAGAGGGAGGGAGTGAGAGAGAGAGAAAGTGAGGGGGCGAGAGAGAGAGAAAGGGAGGGGGCGAGAGAGAGAGAAAGGGAGCGAGGAGGGCGCGAGAGAGAGGGAGGGGGCGAGGGAGAGAGGGAGGTGCGAGAGAGAGAGAGGGAGGGGGACGAAAGAGAGAGAGGGAGGGGGCCGAGAGAAAGAGAAGGAGGGGGCCGAGAGAAAGAGAGGGAGCGGGACGAGAGAAAGAGAGGGAGGGGGCGAGAGAGAAATAGGGAGGGGGCGAGAGAGAAATAGGGAGGGGGTGAGAGGAAGAGTGAGGGAGGGGGTGCGAGAGAGAGAGAGGGAGGGGGCAAGAGAGAGAGTGAAGGGGGCGAGAGAGAGAGAGAGGGAGGGAGGTGTGAGAGAGAGGGAGTGGGACGAGAGATAGAGGGAGTAGGGCGAGAGAGAGAGAGAAAGGGAGGGGGTGTGAGAAAGAGGGAGGGGGCGAGAGAGCGAGGGAGTGGGGCGAGAGAGAGGGAGTGGGGCAAGAGAGAGAGGGAGTGGGAAGAGAGAGAGAGGGAGTGGGGCGACAGAGAGAGGGAGTGGGGCGAGAGAGAGATGGAGTGGGGCGAGAGAGAGAGGGAGGTGTACGAGAGAGAGAGGGAATGTGGCGACAGAGAGAGGGAGTGGGGTGAGAGAGAGAGGGAGTGGGGCGTGAGAGAGAGGGAGGGGGCTGAGAGAAAGAGAGGGAGGGGTCCGAGAGAAAGAGAGGAAGCGGGCCGAGAGAAAGAGAGGGAGGGGGCGAGAGAAAGAGAGGGAGGGGGCGAGAGAGAGGTAGGGAGGGGGCGAGAGAGAAATAGGGAGGGGCGAGAGCAAGATTGAGGGAGGGAGTGCGAGAGAGACAGGAAGAGGGCAAGAGAGAGAGGGAAGGGTGTGAGAGAGAGAGAGGGAGGGAGCGAGAGAGAGAGAAAGGGAGGGGGCGAGAGAGAGAGAAAAGGAGGGAGAGGGGGCGCGAGAGAGAGGGAGGGGGGCGAGAGAGAGAGGGAGAGGTGAGATAGAGAGAGAGGGAGTGGGACGAAAGAGAGAGAGGGAGGGGGCCAAGAGAAAGAGAGGGAGGGGGCCGAGTGAAAGAGAGGGAGCGGGCCGAGAGAGAGGGAGGGGGCAAGAGAGAGAGAGGGAGGGGGCGAGAGAGAGATAAGGAGGGGGCGAGAGAGAAATAGGGAGGGGGCGAGAGGAAGATTGAGGGAGGTAGTGCGAGAGAGACAGGGATGGGTCAAGAGAGAGCAGGAAGGGGGCGAGAGAGAGAGAGGGAGGGGGCGAGAGAGTGGGGAGAGGGGGTGAGAGAGAGGGAGGGAGGGGGCGAGAGAGAGAGGGGGAGGGGGTGAGAGAGAGGGAGGGAGGTGGCAAGAGAGTGCGGAAGCGGGCGAGAGGGAGAGAGAGAGAGGAAGGGAGGAGTGAGAGAGAGGGAGTGGGGCGAGAGATAGAGGGAGTAGGGTGAGAAAGAGAGAGAGAAAGGGAGGGGGTGCGAGAGAGAGGGAGGAGGCGAGAGAGAGAGGGAGTGGGGCAAGAGAGAGAGGGAGTGGGAAGAGAGAGAGAGGGAGTGGGGCGACAGAGAGAGGGAGTGGGGCGCCAGAGAGATGGAGTGGGGCGTGAGAGAGAGGGAGTGGGGCGTGAGAGAGAGGGAGGGGGCCGAGAGAAAGAGAGGGAGGGGGCCGAGAGAAAGAGAGGGAGGGGGCCGAGAGAGAGAGGGAGGTGTACGAGAGAGAGAGGGAGTGGGGCGACAGAGAGAGGGAGTGGGGTGACAGAGAGAGGGAGTGGGGCGAGAGAGAGATGGAGTGGGCGAGAGAGAGAGGGAGGTGTACGAGAGAGAGAGGGAGTGGGGCGACAGAGAGAGGGAGTGGGGCGTGAGAGAGAGGGAGGGGGCCGAGAGAAAGAGAGGGAGGGGGCCGAGAGAAAGAGTGGGAGCTGGCCGAGAGAAAGAGAGGGAGGGGACGAGTGAGAGATAGGGAGGGGGCGAGAGAGAGATAGTGAGGGGGCGATAGGAAGAGTGAGGGAGGGGGTGCGAGAGAGATAGGGAGGGGGCGAGAGAGATAGGGAGGGGGGAGAAAGAGATAGGGAGGGGGCGATAGGAAGAGTGAGGGAGGGGGTGCGAAAGAGAGAGGGAGGGGGCGAGAGAGAGAGGGGGAGGGGGTGAAAGAGAGGGAGGGAGGTGGCAAGAGAGTGCGGAAGCGGGCGAGAGGGAGAGAGAGAGAGAGGAAGGGGGCGAGAGAGAGAGGGAGTGAGCGAGAGAGAGTGGTGAGAGAGAGAGGGAGTGGGGCGCGAGAGAGAGGGAGTGGGCGAGAGAGTGAGGGAATGGGGCGAGAGAGAGAAAGAGGGGGCGAGAGAGAGAGAGAGGGAGGGGCGAGCGAGAGAGGGAGGGGGCGAGAGGGGGGGGAGAGGGTGAGAGAGAGGGAGGGAGGGGGCAAGAGAGTGTGGAAGCGGGCGAGAGGGAGAGAGAGAGAGGAAAGGGGGTGAGAGAGAGAGAGAAAGGGAGGGGGTGTGAGAGAGAGAGGGAGGGGGCGAGAGAGAGAGGTAGTGGGGCGCGAGAGAGAGGGAGTGGGCGAGAGAGAGAGGGAGTGGAGTGAGAGAGAGAGGGAGGGGGTGAGAGAGAGACGTAGGGCCGAGAGAGAGGGAGGGGGTGAGAGAGAAGGGTGCGAGAGAGATAGAGAGGGAGAGATGCGAGAGAGAGAGAGGGAGGGGGTGCGAGAGAGAGAGGGAGGGGGTGCGAGAGAGAGAGAGAGGGAGGGGTGCGAGAGAGAGAGAGGGAGGGAGGCGGCGAGAGCGAGAGAGAGGGAGGGGGCTAGAGTGGGAGAGTGGGAGGGGGCGAGAGAGAGTAGGAGGGGCGCGAGAGAGAGAGAGGGCGAGTGAGAGACAGGGAGGGTGTGCGAGAGAGAGAGCGAGGGGGTGCGAGAGAAATAGAAAGAGGGGAGAGAGAGAAATAGAAAGAGGGGAGAGAGAGAGGGAGGGAGGGATCGAGAGAGAGAGAGATGGAGGTGGTGAGAGGGGAGGGGGCGAGAGAGAGAGAAAAATGGGGGCAGAGAGAAAGAGGTAAGGGGCAAGAAGAGAGGGAAGGGGACCGGAGAGAGAGAGGGAGGGGCGAGAGAGAGAGGGAGGGGCGAGAGAGAGAGGAAGGGGAGGCGAGAGAGAGAGGGAGGGGGACGAGAGAGAGAGAGGGAGGAGGGGCGAGAGAGAGAGGGAGGGGCGAGAGAGAGTGAGGGGTGAGAGAGAGAGAGGGAAGGATGAGAGAGAGAGAGGGATGGAGGGCGAGAGAGAGGGGGTTAAGAAAGAGAAGGCGGGGGCGAGAGAGAGGGAGAGGGGACGAGAGAGAGACAGAGAGAGAGACAGAGAGAGAGAGAGACGGAGACAAAGACAGAGAGAGAGAGACAGAGAGAGAGAGATAGAGACAGAGAGAGAGTGAGAGAGGACGAGAAAAGGAGGGGGCGAGAGAGGGAGGGGGCGAGAGAGAGAGGGAGGGAGTGAGTGAGAGAGAAAGAGATGGGGCGAGAGAGAGAGGGAGAGAGGGAGGCGCGAGAGAGTGGGAGGGGGGCGAGAGAGAGAGAAATGGAGGGGTGAGAGAGAGTAATGGGTGAGAGAGAGAAGGAAGGGGGTGAAAGACAGAGGGAAGGGGCGAGAGAGAAAGAGAAAGAGGGGAGAGAGAGTGGGAAGGGGGCGAGAGAGAGAGAGTGTGGGCGCGAGAGAGAAAGGGAGGGGAGCGAGGGGGAGCGAGAGAGAGGGAGAGACGGCGAAAAAGATAGAGAAAGAGTGGGCAAGAGAGAGAGGGAAGGGGAGAGAGAGAGAGGGAGGGGGCGAGAGAGAGAGAGGGGGGCGAGAGAGAGAGGGAGAGGACGAGAGAGTGAGAGGGAAGGGTGCGAGAGATAGAGGGAGGAAGTGAGAGAGAGAGAAAGTGAGGGGGCGAGAGAGAGAGAAAGGGAGCGAGGAGGGCGCGAGAGAGAGGGAGGGGGCGAGGGAGAGAGGGAGGGGCGAGAGAGAGAGAGGGAGGGGGACGAAAGAGAGAGAGGGAGGGGGCCGAGAGAAAGAGAGGGAGGGGGCCGAGAGAAAGAGAGGGAGCGGGACGAGAGAAAGAGAGGGAGGGGGCGAGAGAGAAATAGGGAGGGGGCGAGAGAGAGATAGGGAGGGGGCGAGAGGAAGAGTGAGGGAGGGGGTGCGAGAGAGAGAGAGGGAGGCGAGATAGAGAGAGAGGGAGGGGCGAGAGAGAGGGACTGGCGAGAGAGAGAGGGAGGGGGTGAGAGAGAGAGAGAAAGGGAGGGGGTGCGAGAGAGAGAGGGAGGGGCGAGAGAGCGAGGGAGTGAGGCGAGAGAGAGAGGGAGTGGGCCGAGAGAGAGAGGGAGTGGGCCGAGAGAAGAGAGGGAGTGGAACGAGAAAGAAATGGAGGGGTTGCGACAGAGAGAGGGAGTGGGGCGAAAGAGAGAGGGAGTGGGGCGAGAGAGAGAGGGAGTGGGGCGAGAGAGAGAGGGAGTGGGGTGACAGAGAGAGGGAGTGGGGTGAGAGAGAGAGGGAGTGGGGCGAGAGAGAGACAGGGAGGGGGCGAGAGAGAGATAGGCAGGGGGCAAGTGGAAGAGTGAGGGAGTGGGGCGAGAGAGAGAGGGAGTGGGGCGAGAGAGAGAGGGAGTGGGTGAGAGAGAGGGAGTGGGGCGAGAGAGAGAAAGAGGGGCGAGAGAGAGAGAGGGAGGGGCGTGAGAGAGAGAGGGAGTGGCGAGAGAGAGAGCGGGCAAGAGAGAGAGGGAAGGGTGCGAGAGAGAGAGGGAGGGAGCGAGAGAGAGAGAAAGCGAGGGGGCGAGAGAGAGAGAAAGGGAGGGAGCGAGAGAGAGCGAAAAGGAGCGAGGGGGGCGCGAGAGAGAGGGAGGGGGGCGAGGGAGAGAGAAAGAGAGGACGAGAGAGAGAGAGGGAGGGGGATGAAAGAGAGAGAGGGAGGGGGCCGAGAGAAAGAGAGGGAGGGGGCCGAGAGAAAGTGAGGGAGGGGACGAGAGAAAGAGAGGGAGGGGGCGAGAGAGAGAGGGGGAGGGGGTGAGAGAGAGGGAGGGAGGGGGCAAGAGAGTGCGGAAGTGGGCGAGAGGGTGAGAGAGAGAGAGAGGAAGGGGAGTGTGAGAGAGGGAGTGGGGCGAGAGAGAGAGAGGGAGTAGGGCAAGAGAGAGAGAGAAAGGGAGGGGGTGCGAGAGAGAGAGGGAGGGGCGAGAGAGCGAGGGAGTGGGCCGAGAGAGAAAGGGAGTGGGGCGAGAGAGAGAGGGAGTGGGGCGAGAGAGAGAGGGAGTGGGGCGACAGAGAGAGGGAGTGGGGCGCGAGAGAGAGGGAGGTGGGCGAGAGAGTGCGAAAGGGAGGGGGCCGAGAGAAAGAGAGGGAGGTTGCCTAGAGAAAGAGTGAGAGATAGGGAGGGGGCGAGAGAGAGACAGGGAGGGGGCGAGAGAGAGATAGGGAGGGGGCGAGAGGTAGAGTGAGGGAGGGGGTGCGAGAGAGAGAGGGAATGGGGCGAGAGAGAGAGGGAGTGGGGTGAGAGAGAGAGGGAGTGGGGCGAGAGAGAGAGGTAGTGGGGCGCGAGAGAGAGGGAGAGAGGGTGTGTGAGAGAGAGAGAGAGAGAGAGAGAGGGAGAGTGAGAGAGAGAGAAAGGGGAAAGGGTGAGAGAGAGAGAGGGAGGGAGGGGCTGAGAGAGAGAGGGAGGGGGTGAGAGAGCGAGACAGAGAGGGAGGGGATGAGAGATAGAAACGGAGGGGGTGAGAGAGAGAGAAAGGGAGGGGTGCGAGAGAGAGTGAGGAGGGCGAGAGAGAGAGGGAAGGGACGAGGGAGAGAGAGAGGGAGGGGACGAGGGAGAGAGAGAGGGAGGGGGTGAGAGAGAGAGAGAGGAGGGCGAGAGAGAGAGGGAGGGGGCGAGAGAGAGAGGGAGGGAGGGGAGCGAGAGAGAGAGAGAGAGAGGAGGGCGAGAGAGAGAGGGAGTGGGCCGAGAGAGAGAGGGAGTGGGCCGAGAGAAGAGAGGGAGTGGGGCGAGAGAGAGAGGAAGTGGGGCGAGAGAGAGAGGAAGTGGGGCGAGAGAGAGAGGGAGTGGGGCGACAGAGAGAGGGAGTGGGGCGCCAGAGAGAAGGAGTGGGGCGAGAGAGAGAGGTAGTGGGGCGCGAGAGAGAGGGAGAGAGGGTGTGTGAGAGAGAGAGAGACAGAGAGAGAGGGAGAGTGAGAGAGAGAGAAAGGGGAAAGGGTGAGAGAGAGAGAGGGAGGGAGGGGCTGAGAGAGAGAGGGAGGGGGTGAGAGAGCGAGACAGAGAGGGAGGGGATGAGAGATAGAAACGGAGGGGGTGAGAGAGAGAGAAAGGGAGGGGTGCGAGAGAGAGTGAGGAGGCCGAGAGAGAGAGGGAAGGGACGAGGGAGAGAGAGAGGGAGGGGACGAGGGAGAGAGAGAGGGAGGGGGTGAGAGAGAGAGAGAGGAGGGCGAGAGAGAGAGGGAGGGGGCGAGAGAGAGAGGGAGGGAGGGGAGCGAGAGAGAGAGAGAGAGAGGAGGGCGAGAGAGAGAGGGAGTGGGCCGAGAGAGAGAGGGAGTGGGCCGAGAGAAGAGAGGGAGTGGGGCGAGAGAGAGAGGGAGTGGGGCGAGAGAGAGAGGAAGTGGGGCGAGAGAGAGAGGAAGTGGGGCGAGAGAGAGAGGGAGTGGGGCGACAGAGAGAGGGAGTGGGGCGCCAGAGAGAAGGAGTGGGGCGCGAGAGAGAGAGTGGGCGAGAGAGAGGGAGAAAGGGGGTTGCGAGAGAGAGAGGGAGGGGCGAGAGAGAGAGGGAGTGGGCCGAGAGAGAGATGGAGTGGGCCGAGAGAAGAGAGGGAGTGGAACGAGAGAGAGAGAGAGGGAGTGGGGCGACAGAGAGAGGGAGTGGGGCGCGAGAGAGAGGGAGTGGGGCGAGAGAGAGAGGGAGTGGGGCGAGAGAGAGAGGGAGTGGGGTGACAGAGAGAGGGAGTGGGGCGCAAGAGAGAAGGAGTGGGGCGCGAGAGAGAGAGTGGTCGAGAGAGAGGGAGGTGGGCGTGAGAGAGATAGGGAGGGGGCGAGAGAGAGATAGGGAGGGGGTGAGTGGAAGAGTGAGGGAGGGGGTGCGAGAGAGAGAGGGAGTGGGGCGAGAGAGAGAGGGAGTGGGGCGAGAGAGAGAGGGAGTGGGGCGAGAGAGATAGGGAGTGGGCGAGAGAGAGGAGTGGGGCGAGAGAGAGATGGAGCGGGCGAGAGAGAGAGGGAGGGAGGGGAGCGAGAGAGAGAGAGAAAGGGAGGGGGTGCGAGAGAGAGAGGGAGGGGCGAGAGAGCGAGGGAGTGGGGCGAGAGAGCGAGGGAGTGGGGCGAGAGAGAGAGGGAGTGGGCCGAGAGAGAGAGGGAGTGGGCCGAGAGAAGAGAGGGAGTGGAACGAGAGAGAAAGGGAGGGAGTGCGACAGAGAGGGGGAGTGGGGCAACAGAGAGAGGGAGTGGGGCGTGAGAGAGAGGGAGTGGGGCGAGAGAGAGAGGAAGTGGGGCGAGAGAGAGAGGGAGTGGGGCGACAGAGAGAGGGAGTGGGGCGCAAGAGAGAGTGAGTGGGGCGCGAGAGAGAGAGTGGGCGAGAGAGAGGGAGAAAGGGGGGGTGCGAGAGAGAGAGGGAGTGGCGAGAGAGAGAGAAAGCGAGGGGGCGAGAGAGAGAGAAAGGGAGGGGGCGAGAGAGAGTGAAAGGGAGCGAGGGGGGCGTGAGAGAGAGGGAGGGGGCGAGGGAGAGAGGGAGGGGCGAGAGAGAGAGAGGGAGGGGGACGAAAGAGAGAGAGGGAGGGGGCCAAGAGAAAGAGAGGGAGGGGGCCGAGAGAAGAGAGGGAGTGGAACGAGAGAGAGAGAGAGAGGGAGTGGGGCGACAGAGAGAGGGAGTGGGGCGCGAGAGAGAGGGAGTGGGGCGAGAGAGAGCGGGAGTGGGGCGAGAGAGAGGGAGGTGGGCGTGAGAGAGATAGGGAGGGGGCGAGAGAGAGATAGGGAGGGGGCGAGAGAGAGATAGGGAGGGGGTGAGTGGAAGAGTGAGGGAGGGGGTGCGAGAGAGAGAGGGAGTGGGGCGAGAGAGAGAGGGAGTGGGGCGAGAGAGAGAGGGAGTGGGGCGAGAGAGAGAGGGAGTGGGCGAGAGAGAGGGAGTGGGGCGAGAGAGAGATGGAGCGGGCGAGAGAGAGAGGGAGGGAGGGGAGCGAGAGAGAGAGAGAAAGGGAGGGGGTGCGAGAGAGAGAGGGAGGGGCGAGAGAGCGAGGGAGTGGGGCGAGAGAGAGAGGGAGTGGGCCGAGAGAGAGAGGGAGTGGGCCGAGAGAAGAGAGGGAGTGGAACGAGAGAGAAAGGGAGGGAGTGCGACAGAGAGAGGGAGTGGGGCGCAAGAGAGAGTGAGTGGGGCGCGAGAGAGAGAGTGGGCGAGAGAGAGGGAGAAGGGGGGGGTGCGAGAGAGAGAGGGAGTGGCGAGAGAGAGAGGGGTCAAGAGAGAGTGGGAAGGGTGCGAGAGAGAGAGGGAGGGAGCGAGAGAGAGAGAACGCCAGGGGGCGAGAGAGAGAGAAAGGGAGGGGGCGAGAGAGAGCGAAAGGGAGCGAGGGGGGCGTGAGAGAGAGGGAGGGGGCGAGGGAGAGAGGGAGGGGCGAGAGAGAGAGAGGGAGGGGGACGAAAGAGAGAGAGGGAGGGGGCCAAGAGAAAGAGAGGGAGGGGGCCGAGAGAAAGAGAGGGAGGGGACGAGAGAAAGAGAGGGAGCGGGCGAGAGAGAAATAGGGAGTGGGCGAGAGAGAAATAGGGAGGGGGCGAGAGGAAGAGTGAGGGAGGGGGTGCGAGAGAGAGAGAGGGAGGGGGCAAGAGAGAGTGAAGGGGGCGAGAGAGAGAAAGGGGCGAGAGAGAATGTGAGGGAGGGGGTGAGAGAGAGGGAGGGAGGGGGCAAGAGAGTGCAGAAGTGGGCGAGAGGGAGAGTGAGAGAGAGGAAGGGAGGGGGTGTGAGAGAGAGAGGGAGGGGCGAGAGAGCGAGGGAGTGGGGCGAGAGAGAGAGGGAGTGGGCCGAGAGAGAAAGGGAGTGGGCCGAGAGAAGAGAGGGAGTGGAACGAGAGAGAAAGGGAGGGGGTGCGAGAGAGAGAGGGAGTGGGGCGACAGAGAGAGGGAGTGGGGCGACAGCGAGAGTGAGTGGGGCGCGAGAGAGAGGGAGTGGGGCGCGAGAGAGAGGGAGTGGGGCGCGAGAGAGAGGGAGTGGGCGAGAGAGAGGGATGTGGGCGAGAGAGAGCGAAAGGGAGGGGGCCGAGAGAAAGAGAGGGAGGTTGCCTAGAGAAAGAGAGGGAGCGGGCCGAGAGAAAGAGAGGGAGGGGGCGAGTGAGAGATAGCGAGGGGGCGAGAGAGAGATAGGGAGGGGTGTGAGAGAGAGTGAGGACAGCGAGACAGAGAGGGAGGGGATGAGAGAGAGAGAGGGAGGGGGTGAGAGAGAGAGAGAAAGGGTGGGGTGCGAGAGAGAGTGAGGAGGGCGAGAGAGAGAGGGAGGGGATGAGAGAGAGAGAGGGAGGGGGTGAGAGAGAGAGAAAGGGAGGGGTGCGAGAGAGAGTGAGGAGGGCGAGAGATAGAGGGAAGGGACGAGGGAGAGAGAGAGGAAGGGGACGAGGGAGAGAGAGAGGGAGGGGGTGAGAGAGAGAGAGAGAGAGGAGGGCGAGAGAGAGAGGGAGGGGGCGAGAGAGAGAGGGACGTAGGGGAGCGAGAGAGAGAGAGAAAGGGAGGGGGTGCGAGAGAGAGAGGGAGGGGCGGGAGAGTGAGGGAGTGGGGCGAGAGAGAGAGGGAGTGGGCCGAGAGAGAGAGGGAGTGGGCCGAGAGAAGAGAGGGAGTGGAACGAGAGAGAAAGGGAGGGAGTGCGACAGAGAGAGGGAGTGGGGCGACAGAGAGAGGGAGTGGGGCGCGAGAGAGAGGGAGTGGGGCGAGAGAGAGAGGGAGTGGAGCGAGAGAGAGAGGAAGTGGGGTGAGAGAGAGAGGGAGTAGGGCGACAGAGAGAGGGAGTGGGGCGCAAGACAGAAGGAGTGGGGCGCGAGAGAGAGAGTGGGCGAGAGAGAGGGAGAAAGGGGGGGGTGCGAGAGAGAGAGGGAGGGGGCGAGAGAGAGATAGGGAGGGGGCGAGAGAGAGAGGGAGTGGGCCGAGAGAAGAGAGGGAGTGGAACGAGAGAGAAAGGGAGGGAGAGGAAGTGGGGCGAGAGAGAGAGGGAGTGGGGCGACAGAGAGAGGGAGTGGGGCGCAAGAGAGAAGGAGTGGGGCGCGAGAGAGAGAGTGGGCGAGAGAGAGGGAGAAAGGGGGGTGCGAGAGAGAGAGGGAGGGGCGAGAGAGCGAGGGAGTGGGCCGAGAGAGAGAGGGAGTGGGCTGAGAGAGAAAGGGAGGGAGTGCGATAGAGAGAGGGAGTGGGGCGACAGAGAAAGGGAGTGGGGCGCGAGAGAGAGGGAGTGGGGCGAGAGAGAGAGGGAGTGGGGCGAGAGAGAGCGGGAGTGGGGCGAGAGAGAGAGGGAGTGGGTGACAGAGAGAGGAAGTGGGGCGCAAGAGAGAGAGTGGGCGAGAGAGAGGGAGGTGGGCGTGAGAGAGATAGGGAGAGGACGAGAGAGAGATAGGGAGGGGGTGAGTGGAAGAGTGAGGGAGGGGGTGCGAGAGAGAGAGGGAGTGGGGCGAGAGAGAGATGGAGTGGGGCGAGAGAGAGAGGGAGTGGGCGAGAGAGAGGGAGTGGGGCGAGCGAGAGAAAGAGAGGGCGAGAGAGAGAGAGGGAGGGGCGAGAGAGAGAGAGGGGGTGGCGAGAAAGAGCGGAGGCAAGAGAGAGAGGGAAGGGTGCGAGAGAGAGAGGGAGGGAGCGAGAGAGAGAGAAAGCGAGGGGGCGAGAGAGAGAGAAAGGGAGGGGGCGAGAGAGAGCGAAAGGGAGCGAGGGGGGCGCGAGAGAGAGGGAGGGGGTGCGAGAGAGAGAGGGAGGGGGCTGAGAGAAAGAGAGGGAGGGGGCCGAGAGAAAGAGAGGGAGGGGACGAGAGAAAGAGAGGGAGGGGGCGAGAGAGAAATAGGGAGTGGGCAAGAGAGAAATAGGGAGGGGGCGAGAGAGAGAGAGAGGGAGGGGGCAAGAGAGAGATTAGATTAGATTACAGTGTGGAAACAGGCCCTTCGGCCCAACAAGTCCACACCGACCCGCCGAAGCGAAACCCACCCATACCCCTACATTTACCCCTTACCTAACACTACGGGCAATTTAGTATGGCCAATTCACCTGACCCTGCACATCTTTGGACTACGGGAGGAAACCGGAGCACCCGGAGGAAACCCACGCAGACACGGGGAGAACGTGCAAACTCCACAAAGTCAGTCGCCTGAGGCGGGAATTGAACCCGGGTCTCTGGCGCTGTGAGGCAGCAGTGCTAACCACTGTGCCACCGTGCCGCCCGTGCTGAGAGAGTGAAGGGGGCGAGAGAGAGAAAGGGGCGAGAGAGAATGTGAGGGAGGGGGCGAGAGAGAGAGGGGGAGGGGGTGAGAGAGAGGGAGGGAGGGGGCAAGAGAGTGCAGAAGTGGGCGAGAGGGAGAGAGAGAGAGAGGAAGGGATCGGGTGTGAGAGAGAGAGGGAGGGGCGAGAGAGCGAGGGAGTGGGGCGAGAGAGAGAGGGAGTGGGCCGAGAGAGAAAGGGAGGGGGTGCGAGAGAGAGAGGGAGTGGGGCGACAGAGAGAGGGAGTGGGGCGCGAGAGAGAGGGAGTGGGGCGACAGAGAGAGGGAGTGGGGCGCGAGAGAGAGGGATGTGGGCGAGAGAGAGCGAAAGGGAGGGGGCCGAGAGAAAGAGAGGGAGGGGGCGAGTGAGAGATAGCGAGGGGGCGAGAGAGAGACAGGGAGGGGGCGAGAGAGAGACAGGGAGGGGGCGAGAGAGAGATAGGGAGGGGGCGAGAGAGAGATAGGGAGGGGGCGAGAGAGAGACAGGGAGGGGGCGAGAGAGAGATAGGGAGGGGGCGAGAGGTAGAGTGAGGGAGGGGGTGCGAGAGAGAGAGGGAGTGGGGCGAGAGAGAGAGGGAGTGGGCGAAGAGAGGGAGTGGGGCGAGAGAGAGAAAGAGGGGGCGAGAGAGAGAGGGGCAGGGGTCGAGAGAGAGGGAAGGACGGGGCAAGAGAGTGCGGAAGCAGGCGAGATGGAGAGAGAGAGAGAGAGGAAGTGGGGCGAGAGAGAGAGGGAGTCGGGCGAGAGAGAGAGAGAAAGGGAGGGGGTGCGAGAGAGAAAGGGAGGATGCGAGAGAGAGATGGAGTGCGGCGCGAGAGAGAGGGAGGGTGTGAGAGAGAGAGGGGATGGGGGCAAGAGAGAGAGGGAGGGGCAAGAGAGAGAGGGAGGGGGCGAGAGGGAGAGAGGGAGAGAGGGAGAGTGTGAGAGAGGGTGGGAGGCCGGCAAGAGAGAAGGAGGGAGGTGGTGAGAGAGGGGGTGAGGGGGATAGAGAAAGAGGGGGAGGGGGCAAGAGAGTGCAGAAGCGGGCGAGAGGGAGAGAGAGAGAGAGAGAGGAAGGGGTGGTGAGAGAGAGGGGGAGGGCGTGAGAGAGAGAGAGACAGGGTGAGGGGGCGGGAGAGAGAGGGAGGGGTCGGAAGAGAGAGAGGGGTGGTGAGAGAGAGAGAAAGGGAGGGGTGCGAGAGAGAGTGAGGAGGGCGAGAGAGAGAGGGAAGGGACGAGGGAGAGAGAGAGGGAGGGGACGAGGGAGAGAAAGAGGGAGGGGGTGAGAGAGAGAGAGAGGAGGGCGAGAGAGAGAGGGAGGGGGCGAGAGAGAGAGGGAGGGAGGGGGGCGAGAGAGAGAGAGAAAGGGAGGGGGTGCGAGAGAGAGAGGGAGGGGCGAGAGAGCGAGGGAGTGGGGCGAGAGAGAGAGGGAGTGGGCCGAGAGAGAGAGGGAGTGGAACGAGAGAGAAAGGGAGGGAGTGTGACAGAGAGAGGGAGTGGGGCGCGAGAGAGAGGGAGTGGGGCGAGAGAGAGAGGGAGTGGGGCGAGAGAGAGAGGGAGTGGGGCGACAGAGAGAGGGAGTGGGGTGAGAGAGAGACAGGGAGGGGGCGAGAGAGAGATAGGGAGGTGGCGAGTGGAAGAGTGAGGGAGGGGGTGCGAGAGAGAGAGGGAGTGGGGCGAGAGAGAGAGGGAGTGGGGCGAGAGAGAGAAAGAGGGGGCGAGAGAGAGAGGGAGGGAGGGTGGAGAGAGAGATAGGGAGTGGCGAGAGAGAGAAGGGGCAAGAGAGAGAGGGAAGGGTGCGAGAGAGAGAGGGGGGGAGCGAGAGAGAGAGAACATAGAACATAGAAGAATACAGCGCAGTACAGGCCCTTTGACCCTCGATGTTGCGCCGATCCAAGCCCACCTAACCTATACTAACCCACTATCCTCCATATACCTATCCAATGCCCGCTTAAATGCCCATAAAGAGGGAGAGTCCACCACTGCTACTGGCAGGGCATTCCATGAACTTACGACTCGCTGAGTGAAGAACCTACCCCTAACTTCAGTCCTATATCTACCCCCCCTTAATTTAAAGCTATGCCCCCTTGTAATACCCGACTCCATACGCGGGAAAAGGTTCACACTGTCAACCCTATCTAACCCCCTAATCATCTTGTACACCTCTATCAAGTCACCCCTAAACCTTCTTTTCTCCAATGAAAACAGCCCCAAGTGTCTCAGTCTTTCCTCATACGATCTTCCTTCCATACCAGGCAACATCCTGGTAAACCTCCTCTGCACCCGTTCCAGTGCCTCCACATCCTTCCTATAGTATGGCGACCAAAACTGCACACAATATTTCAGATGCGGCCGCACCAGAGTCTTATACAACTGCATCATGACCTCAGGACTCCGGAACTCAATTCCTCTACCAATAAAAGCCAGTACGCCATATGCCTTCCTCACCACACTATTTACCTGGGTGGCAACTTTCAGAGATCTGTGTACATGGACACCAAGATCCCTCTGCTCATCCACACTACCAAGTATCCGACCATTAGCCCAGTACCCCATCTTTTTGTTATTCTTCCCAAAGTGAATCACCTCACACTTAGCTACATTGAATTCCATTTGCCACCTTTCTGCCCAGCTCTGCAGCTTCTCTATATCCTGCTGTAAGCTGCCACATCCTTCCTCACTGTCAACAACTCCTCTGACTTTCGTATCATCAGCAAACTTGCTCACTCAACCTTCTAACCCCTCTTCCAGGTCATTTATAAAAATGACAAACAGCAATGGTCCCAAAACAGATCCTTGCGGAACACCGCTAGTGACGGCACTCCATGAAGAAACTTTGCCATCAACTACTACCCTCTGTCTTCTTCCATCCAGCCAATTCCTAATCCAAACCTCCAACTCACCCTCAATGCCATATCTCCGTATTTTCTGCAGTAGCCTACCATGGGGAACCTTATCAAACGCCTTACTAAAATCCATATATACCACATCTACCGCTTTCCCCTCATCAACCTCTTTCGTCACCTTTTCAAAGAATTCAATAAGGTTTGTGAGGCACAACCTGCCCTTCACAAAACCATGCTGACTATCCTTGATCACATTATTCCTATCCAGATGTGCATAAATCCTAACCCTTACAATTCTCTCTAAGACTTTGCCCACAACAGAAGTGAGACTCACCGGTCTATAGTTACTAGGGTTATCCCTACTCCCCTTTTTGAACAAGGGGACCACATTTGCTATCCTCCAGTCTTCTGGCACTACTCCTGTAGACAAAGAGGACATAAAAATCAAGGCCAATGGCTCTGCAATCTCCTCCCTTGCTTCCCAGAGAATCCTAGGATAAATGCCATCAGGCCCAGGGGACTTATCTATTTTCACCTTTTCCAGGATTTCCAACACCTCTTCTCTACATACCTCAAAGCCATCCATTCTACTTATTTGTGACTCAGTATTCACATCGACGACAATGCCCTGTTCCTGAGTAAATACTGAAGAAAAGTATTCATTCAGTGTCTCCCCAATCTCTTCCGCCTCCACACGCAACTTCCCACTACTATCCTTGACTGGACCTATTCCTACCCTAGTCATTCTTTTATTCCTAACATACCTATAGAAAGCCTTAGGGTTTTCCCTAATCCTACCAACTAAGGACCTTTCATGTCCCCTCCTTGCTGCTCTTAGCTCTCTCTTCAGGTCCTTCCTGGCTACCCTATAACTCTCAATCGCCCCAATTGAACCTTCACGTCTCATCTTGAGATAGGCCGCCCTCTTCCATTTAACAAGGGATTCCAATTCCTTATTAAACCACGGCTCCCTCGCACGACCCTTTCCTCCCTGCCTGACAGGTACATAATTATCAAGGACACTCAATAGTTGCTCCTTGAACAAGCTCCACATATCATTTACACTCTTGCCTTGGAGTCTACTTTTCCAAGCCACACATCCTAAGTCATCCGAAGAAAGCGAGGTGGCGAGAGAGAGAGAAAGGGAGGGGGCGAGAGAGAGCGAAAGGGAGCGGGGGGCGCGAGAGAGAAGGAGGGGGGGGCAAGGGAGAGAGGGAGGGGCGAGAGAGAGAGAGGGAGGGGGACGAAAGAGAGAGAGGGCGGGGGCCGAGAGAAAGAGAGGGAGGGGACGAGAGAAAGAGAGGGAGGGGGCGAGAGGGAAATAGGGAGGGGGCGAGAGAGAAATAGGGAGGGGGCGAGAGGAAGAGTGAGGGAGGGGATGCGAGAGAGAGAGAGGGAGGGGGCAAGAGAGAGAGTGAAGGGGGCGAGAGAGAGAAAAGGGGCGAGAGTGAGAGTGAGGGAGGGGGCGAGAGAGAGAGGGGGAGGGGGTGAGAGAGAGGGAGGGAGGGGGCAAGAGAGTGCAGAAGTGGGCGAGAGGGAGAGAGAGAGAGAGGAAGGGGAGTGTGAGAGAGGGAGTGGGGCGAGAGAGCGAGGGAGTGGGGCGAGAGAGAGAGAGAAAGGGAGGGGGTGCGAGACAGAGAGGGAGGGGCGAGAGAGCGAGGGAGTGGGGCGAGAGAGAGTGGGAGTGGAACGAGAGAGAAAGGGAGTGGGTGCGAGAGAGAGAGGGAGTGGGGCGATAGAGAGAGGGAGTGGGGCGCGAGAGAGAGGGAGTGGAACGAGAGAGAAAGGGAGTGGGTGCGAGAGAGAGAGGGAGTGGGGCGATAGAGAGAGGGAGTGGGGCGCGAGAGAGAGGGAGTGGGACGACAGAGAGAGTGAGTGGGGCGCGAGAGAGAGGGAGTGGGGCGAGAGAGAGACAGGGAGAGGGCGAGAGAGAGAGGGAGTGGGCGAGAGAGTGGGAGTGGGGCGAGAGAGAGAGGGAGTGGGGCGAGAGAGAGAAAGGGAGGGGCGAGAGAGAGAGAGGGAGGGGGCGAGAGAGAGAGGGACAGGGGTTGAGAGAGAGGGAGGAATGGGGCAAGAGAGAGCGGAAGCAGGCGAGAGGGAGAGAGAGAGAGAGAGGAAGGGGGTGAGTGAGAGAGGGAGTGGGGCGAGAGAGAGAGGGAGTCGGGCGAGAGAGAGAGAGAAAGGGAGGGGGTACGAGAGAGAGAGGGAGGGTGTGAGAGAGAGATGGGATGGGGGCAAGAGAGAGAGGGAGGTGGCAAGAGAGAGAGGGAGGGGCAAGAGAGAGAGGGAGGGGGCGAGAGGGAGAGGGAGGTGGCAAGAGAGAGAGGGAGGGGCAAGAGAGAGAGGGAGGGGGCGAGAGGGAGAGAGGGAGAGAGGGTGTGAGAGAGGGTGGGCGGCCGGCAAGAGAGAGGGAGGGAGGTGGTGAGGCGGGGGGAGGGGGATAGAGAGAGAGGGGGAGGGGGCAAGAGAGTGCAGAAGCGGGCGAGAGGGAGAGAGAGAGAGAGAGAGGAAGGGGTGGTGAGAGAGAGGGGGAGGGCGTGAGAGAGAGAGAGACAAGGTGAGGGGGTGAGTGAGAGAGAGACAGGGTGAGGGGGCGGGAGAGAGAGGGAGGGGTCGGAAGAGAGAGAGGGTGCGAGAGAGTGAGGCAGGTGGGCGAGAGAGAGAGGCAGTGGGGCGAGAGAGATGGAAGGGATGAGAGAGTGGGAAGGGGTGTGTGAGAGAGAGAGAGAGAGAGAGAGGGAGGGGCCGAGAGAGAGAGGGAAGGAGTGAGAGAGCGGGAGGGGGTGATGGAGCGGGAAGGGATGAGAGAGAGAGAGAGAGAGAGGAAGGGGGCGAGAAAGTGTGGGCTTGAGAGAGAGAGAGAGAGAGAGAGAGAGAGGGGCGAGAGAGAGGGAGGGAGGGGGTGAGAGAGAGAGGGAGGGGTGAGAGAGAGAGGGAGGGGGCGAGAGTGAGAGGGAGGGGTGAGAAAGAGTGGGAGGGGGTGAGAGAGAGAAAAAGGGAGGGGTGCGAGAGAGAGTGAGGAGGGCGAGGGAGAGAGGGAGGGGATGAGGGAGAGAGAGGGAGGGGGTGAGAGAGAGGGAGGGGGCGAGAGAGAGAGAGAGGGAGGGGTGCGAGAGAGAGTGAGGACAGCGAGACAGAGAGGGAGGGGATGAGAGAGAGTGGGAGGGGGTGAGAGAGAGAGAAAGGGAGAGGTGCGAGAGAGAGTGAGGAGGGCGAGAGAGAGGGAAGGGACGAGGGAGAGAGAGAGGGAGGGGACGAGGGAGAGAGAGAGTGAGGGGGGTGAGAGAGAGAGAGAGGAGGGCGAGAGAGAGAGGGAGGGGGCGAGAGAGAGAGGGAGGGAGGGGGGCGAGAGAGAGATGGAGGGGGCGAGAGAGAGTGAGGACAGCGAGAGAGAGAGGGAGGGGGTGAGAGAGAGTGGGAGGGGGTGAGAGAGAGAGAAAGGGAGGGGTGCGAGAGAGAGGGAGTGGGGCGAGAGAGAGAGGGAGTGTGGCGAGAGAGAGTGGAGTGGGGCGAGAGAGAGAGGGAGTGGGGCGAGAGAGAGAAAGAGGGGGCGAGAGAGAGAGAGAGGGAGGGGCGAGAGAGAGAGAGGTAGCGGGCCGAGAGAAAGAGAGGGAGGGGGCGAGAGAGAGATAGGGAGGGGGCGAGAGGCAGAGTGAGGAAGGGGGTGCGAGAGAGAGAGGGAGTGGGGCGAGAGAGAGAGGGAGTGGGGCGAGAGAGAGAGGGAGTGGGCGAGAGAGAGGGAGTGGGGCGAGAGAGAGAAAGAGGGGGCGAGAGAGAGAGAGGGAGGGGCGAGAGAGAGAGAGGGAGTGGCGAGAGAGAGAGGGAGGGGGCGAGAGAGAGAGGGGCAGGGGTTGAGAGAGAGGGAGGAATGGGGCAAGAGAGTGCGGAAGCAGGCGAGAGGGAGAGAGAGAGAGAGAAAGGGGGCGAGAGAGAGAGGGAGTCGGGTGAGAGAGAGAGAAAGGGAGGGGGTGCGAGAGAGAGAGGGGGGGTGTGAGAGAGAGAGGGGATGGGGGCAAGAGAGAGAGGGAGGTGGCAAGAGAGAGAGGGAGGGGGCGAGAGGGAGAGAGGGAGAGAGGGAGAGTGTGAGAGAGGGTGGGCGGCCGGCAAGAGAGAGGGAGGGAGGGGGTGAGGGGGGGGGGATAGAGAGAGAGGGGGAGGGGGCAAGAGAGTGCAGAAGCGGGCGAGAGGGAGAGAGAGAGAGAGAGAGGAAGGGGTGGTGAGAGAGAGGGGGAGGGCGGGAGAGAGAGGGAGGAAGGGGTGGTGAGAGACAGGGTGAGGGGGTGAGTGAGAGAGAGACAGGGTGAGGGGGCGGGAGAGAGAGGGAGGAGTCGGAAGAGAGAGGGGGGTGCGAGAGAGTGAGGCAGGTGGGCGAGAGAGAGAGGCAGTGGGGCGAGAGAGATGAAAGGGGTGAGAGAGTGGGAAGGGGTGTGTGAGAGAGAGAGAGAGAGGGAGAGTGAGAGAGAGAGAAAGGGGAAAGGGTGAGAAAGAGAGAGGGAGGGAGGGGCCGAGAGAGAGAGGGAGGGGGTGAGAGAGCGGGAGGGGGTGAGAGAGCGGGAAGGGATGAGAGAGAGAGAGAGGAAGGGGGCGAGAGAGTGTGGGCTAGAGAGAGAGAGAGAGAGAGGGGCGAGAGAGAGGGAGGGAGGGGGCGAGAGAGAGAGGGAGGGGTGAGAGAGAGAGGGGGAGGGGTGAGAGAGAGAGAGGGGACGAGAGAGAGAGGGGGAGGGGGTGAGATAGAGGGAGGTGGGGGGCAAGAGAGTGCGGAAGCGGGCGAGAGGGAGAGAGAGAGAGAGAAGAAGGGGGTGAGAGAGAGAGGGAGTGGGGTGAGAGAGAGGGAGTAGGGTGAGAGAGAGAGAGAAAGGGAGGGGGTGCGAGAGAGAGGGAGGGGGTGAGAGAGCGAGTGGGTGGGGCGAGAGAGAGGGAGTGGGGCGAGAGAGAGGGAGTAGGGTGAGAGAGAGAGAGAAAGGGAGGGGGTGCTAGAGAGAGGGAGGGGGTGAGAGCGTGTGAGTGGGGCAAGAGAGAGGGAATTGGCGAGAGAGAGAGGGAGTGGGACGAGAGAGAGAGGGAGTGGGGCGCGAGAGAGAGGGAGTGGGGTGCGAGAGATAGGGAGGTGGGCGAGAGAGATGGGGAGTGGGGCGCGAGAGAGAGAGAGAGGGAGGGGGCGAGAGTGAGAGGGAGGGGGTGAGAGAGAGTGGGAGGGGGTGGGAGAGAGAGAGAGGGAGTGGTGCGCGAGAGAGAGAGAGAGAGAGGGATGGGGCAAGAGTGAGAGGGAGGGGTGAGAGAGTGGGAGGGGGCGAGAGAGAGAGAAAGGGAGGGGTGCGAGAGAGAGGGCGAGGGGGTGAGAGAGAGAAGTAGTGGGGCGCGAGAGAGAGGGAGTGGGCGAGAGAGAGAGGGAGTGGAGCGAGAGAGAGGGAGGGGGTGAGAGAGAGAGAGAAAGGGAGGGGGTGCGAGAGAGAGGGAGGGGGTGAGAGAGCGAGTGAGTGGGCGAGAAAGAGGGAGTTGGCGAGAGAGAGAGGGAGTGGGATGAGAGAGAGAGGGAGTGGGGCGCAAGAGAGAGGGAGTGGGGCGCGAGAGAGAGAGAGAGGGAGGGGGCGAGAGTGAGAGGGAGGGGGTGAGAGAGAGTGGGAGGGGGTGAGAGAGAGAGAGGGAGTGGGGCGCGCAAGAGAGAGAGAGAGAGGGGGCGAGAGTGAGAGGGAGGGGGTGAGAGAGAGAGAGGGAGTGGAGCGAGAAGGAGTGGGAGGGGGTGAGAGAGAGAGACGGAGGGCCGAGAGAGTGGGAGGGGGTGAGAGAGAGGGGTGCGAGAGAGATAGAGAGGGAGGGGTGCGAGAGACAGAGAGGGAGGGGGTGCGAGAGAGAGAGGGAGGGGGTGCGAGAGAGAGAGAGAGAGGGAGGAGTGTGAGAGAGAGAGGGAGTGGGGCACGAGAGAGAGAGAGAGAGGGAGGGGGCGAGAGAGGGAGAGGGAGGGAGTGAGAGAGAGTAGGAGGGGCGCGAGAGAGAGAGGGGGCGAGAGAGAGTATAAAGGGACGAGAGAGAGAGGGAAAGGTGAGAGAGAGAGACGGAGGGCCGAGAGAGATGGAGTGTGTGAGAGAGAGGGGTGCGAGAGAGAGAGAGAGAGGGGGTGCGTGAGAGAGAGGGAGGGGGTGCGAGAGAAATAGAAAGAGGGGAGAGAGAGAAATAAAAAGAGGGGAGAGAGAGAGTGGGAGGAGGTGAGAGAGAGGGAGGGAGGGATCGAGAGAGAGAGATGGAGGTGGTGAGAGGGGAGGGGGCGAGAGAGAGAGAAAAATGGGGGCAGAGAGAAAGAGGTAAGGGGCAAGAGAGAGAGGGAACGGGACGGGAGAGAGAGGGAGGGGTGATTGAGAGAGAGGGAGGGGCGAGAGAGAGAGAGGAAGGGGTGAGAGAGAGAGAGAGGGAGGAGGGGCGAGAGAGAGAGGGAGGGGCGAGAGAGAGAGGGAGGGAACGGTGCGAGAGAGCGAGGGATGGAGGGCGAGAGAGAGGGGGTTGAGAAAGATAAGGCGGGGGCGAGAGAGAGGGAGAGGGGACGAGAGAGAGACAGAGACAGAGACAGAGACAGAGAGAGACAGAGAGAGAGACAGAGACAAAGACAGAGAGAGAGAGAGACAGAGAGAGACAGAGACAGAGACAGAGACAGAGAGCGAGTGAGAGAGGGCGAGAAAAGGTGGGGGCGAGAGAGGGAGGGGGCGAGAGAGAGAGAGAGAGGGAGTGAGAGAGAGAGAGAAAGAGATGGGGCGAGAGAGAGAGGGAGAGAGGGAGGCGCGAGAGAGTGGGAGGGGGGCGAGAGAGAGAGAAATGGAGGGGTGGGAGAGAGTAATGGGTGAGAGAGAGAGGGCAGGGGGCGAAAGACAGAGGGAAGGGGCGAGAGAGAAAGAGAAAGAGGGGAGAGAGAGTGGGAAGGGGGCGAGAGAGAGAGAGAGAGGGCGAGAGAGAGCATAAAGGGACGAGAGAGAGAGGGAGGGGCCGAGTGAGAGACAGGGAGGGGGCGAGAGAGGGAGGGGGCGAGAGAGAGAGAGAGAGGGAGTGAGAGAGAGAGAGAAAGAGATGGGGCGAGAGAGAGAGGGAGAGAGGGAGGGCGCGAGAGAGAGAGGGGGGGCGAGGGGTAGCGAGAGAGGGAAGGATCTAGAGAGGGAGAGTGGGAGGGGGCGAGAGAGAGTAGGAGGGGCGCGAGAGAGAGAGGGGGCGAGAGAGAGCATAAAGGGACGAGAGAGAGAGGGAGGGGCCGAGTGAGAGACAGGGACGGGGCGAGAGAGAGGAGGAGGGGACGAGAGAGAGAGGGAGAGGTGAGAGAGAGAGAGACGGAGGGCCGAGAAAGATGGAGTATGTGAGAGAGATGGGTGCGAGACAGAGAGAGCGGGAGGGGTGCTTGAGAGAGAGAGGGAGGGTGTGCGAGAGAGAGAGGAGGGGGTGCGAGAGAGAGAGGGAGGGGGTGCGTGAGAGAGAGGGAGGGGGTGCGAGAGAAATAGAAAGAGGGGAGAGAGAGAAATAGAAAGAGGGGAGAGAGAGACTGGCAGGGGGTGAGAGAGAGGGAGGGAGGGATCGAGAGAGAGAGAGATGGAGGTGGTGAGAGGGGAGGGGGCGAGAGAGAGAGAAAACTGGGGGCAGAGAGAAATAGGTAAGGGGCAAGAACAGAGGGAAGGGGACCGGAGAGAGAGAGGGAGGGGGTAAGAGAGAGGGAGGGAGGGATCGAGAGAGAGAGAGAGATGGAGGTGGTGAGAGGGGAGAATGTGTGTGTGAGAGAATGAGTGTGTGTGAGAGAGAAAGTGTGTGTGTGAGAGAGAATGTGTGTGTGAGAGAGAGATTGTGTGTGTGAGAGAGATAGAAAATGTGTGTGAAGGAGAGAATTTGTGTGTGTGAGAGAGAGAATGTGTGTGAGAGAGAGAATGTGTGTGTGAGAGAGAATGCGTGTGTAAGAGAGAATGTGTGTGAGAGAGAATGTGTGTGTGAGAGAGAGAATGTGTGTGTGTGAGAGAAAATGCGTGTGTAAGAGAGAGAATGCGTGTGAGAGAGAATGTGTGTGTGAGAGAGAATGTGTCTGTGTGAGAGAGAGAATGTGTGTGAGTGTGAGAGAGAATGTGTGTGTGAGAGAGAGAATGTGTGTGTGTGAGAGAGAGAATGCATGTGTGAGAGAGAATGTGTGTGAGGGAGAGAATGTGTGTGTGAGAGAGAGAATGTGTGTGGGAGAGAGAATGTGTGTGTGTGAGAGAGAGAGAATGTGTTAGTGTGTGAGAGAGAGAATGTGTGTGTGTGAGAGAATGTGTGTGTGAGAGAGAGAATGAGTGTGTGTGAGAGAAAATGCGTGTGTAAGAGAGAGAATGCGTGTGAGAGAGAATGTGTGTGTGAGAGAGAATGTGTCTGTGTGAGAGAGAGAATGTGTGTGAGTGTGAGAGAATGTGTGTGTGAGAGAGAGAATGCATGTGTGAGAGAGAATGTGTGTGAGGGAGAGAATGTGTGTGTGAGAGAGAGAATGTGTGTGTGAGAGAGAACGTGTGTGTGTGTGTGAGAAAGAATGTATGTGTGTGCGAGAATGTGTGTGTATATGAGAGTGAATGTGTGTGAGAGAGAGAGAACGCGTGTGAGAGAGAGAATGCGTGTGTGAGAGAGAATGTGTGTGTTTGAGAGAGAATGAATGTGTGTGTGAGAGAGAGAATGTGTGT
>NW_028270158.1:70126102-70151102 GCF_037043375.1 Chiloscyllium plagiosum | reverse complement strand
AGAGAGAATGTGCGTGTGTGTGAGAATTTTTGTGTGTGAGAGAGCGTGCGTGTGTGAGAGAGAATGTGTGTGTGTGAGAGTGAGAGAATGTGTGTGTGTGAGAGAGAATGTGTGTGTGTGTGTGAGAGAATGTGTGTGTGTGCGAGAACGTGTGTGTATGAGAGAGAGAATGTGTGTGTGAGAGAGAGAATGCGTGTGTGAGAGAGAATGCGTGTGTGAGAGAGAATGTGTGTGTGTGAGAGAGAGAGAATGTGTGTGTGAGAGAGAGAATGTGTGTGTGTGTGAGAGAGAGAATGTGTGAATGAGCGAGAATGTGTGTGTGTGAGAGAGAGAATGTGTGTGCGAGAGAGAGAATGCGTGTGTGAGAGAGAGAATGTGTGGGTGAGAGAGAATGTGTGTGTGAGCAAGAATGTGTGTGTGAGAGAGAGAATGTGTCTGTGTGAGAGAGAACGTGTGTGTGTGAGAGAGAATGTGTGTGTTTGAGAGAGAGAATGTGTGTGTGTGAGAGAATGTGTGTGTGAAAGAGAGTATGTGTGTGTGAGAGAGAGAATGTGTGCGTGTGAGAGAATGTGTGTGTGAGAGAGAGAATGTGTGTGTGAGAGAGAGAATGTGTGTGTGTGAGAAAATTTGTGTGTGAGAGAATGCGTGTGTGAGAGAGAATGCGTGTGTGTGTGAGAGAGAGAGAATGCGTGTGAGAGACAGAATGTGTGTGAGAGAGAGAATGTGTGTGTGAGAGAGAGAATGTGTGTGTGTGAGAGAATGTGTGTGTGTGAGAGAATGCGTGTGTGAGAGAGAATGTGTGTGTGAGCGAGAATGTGTGTGTGTCAGAGAGAGAATGTGTCTGTGTGAGAGAGAACGTGTGTGTGTGAGAGAGAATGTGTGTGTGTGTGAAAGAGAATGTGTGTGTGAGAGAGAGAATGCGTGTGTGTGAGAGAGAATGTGTGTGTGAGATAGAATGTGTGTGAGAGAGAGAATGTGTGTGTGTGAGAGAGAGAATGTGTGTGTGTGAGAGAGAATGTGTGTGTGTGTGAGAGAGAGAATGTGTGTGTGAGAGAGAGAAAGAGTGTGTGAGAGGGAATTTGTGTGTGTGAGAGGGCATGTGTGTGGGAGAGAGAGAATGTATGTTTGTGAGAGAGAGAATGTGTGTATGTGTGTGAGATGGAATGAGTGTGTGAGAGAGAGAATGAGTGTGTGAGAGAAAGAATGTGTGTGTGAGAGAGAATGTGTGTGTGAGAGAGAGAATGTGTTTGCGTGAGAGAATGTGTGGTGAGAGAGAGATAGAATGTGTGTGTGAGAGAGAGAGAATGTGACTGTGTGCGAGAGAGTGTGTGTGTGTGAGCGAGAATGTGTGTGTGTGAGAGAGAGAATGTGTGTGTGTGAGAGAGAATGCGTGTGTGAGAGAGAGAATGTGTGTGTGAGAGAGAATGTGTGTGTGAGAGAGAGAATGTGTGTGTGTGAGAGAAATTGTGTGTGATAGAGAGAGAATGTGGGAGTGGGAGAGAGAATGTGTGTGTGTGAGAGAGAGAGAATGTGTGTGTGAGAGAGAATGTGTGTGAGATAGAGAATGTGTGTGTGAGAGAGAGAATGTGTGTGTGTGAGAGAATGTGTGTGTGACAGAGAGAGAATGTGTGAGTGAGAGAGAGAATGTGTGTGTGTGAGAGAGAGAGAATGTGTGTGTGAGAGAGAGATTGAATGTTTGCGTGAGAGAGAATGTATGTATGTGTGAGAGAGAGAATGAGTGTGTGTGAGAGAGAATGAGTGTGTGAGAGAGAGAATGTGTGTGTGAGAGAGAATGTGTGTGTGAAAGAGAGAATGTGCGTGTGTGTGAGAATTTTTGTGTGTGAGAGAGCGTGCGTGTGTGAGAGAGAATGTGTGTGTGTGAGAGTGAGAGAATGTGTGTGTGTGAGAGAGAATGTGTGTGTGTGAGAGAATGTGTGTGTGTGCGAGAACGTGTGTGTATGAGAGAGAGAATGTGTGTGTGAGAGAGAGAATGCGTGTGTGAGAGAGAATGCGTGTGTGAGAGAGAATGTGTGTGTGTGAGAGAGAGAGAATGTGTGTGTGAGAGAGAGAATGTGTGTGTGTGTGAGAGAGAGAATGTGTGAATGAGCGAGAATGTGTGTGTGTGAGAGAGAGAATGTGTGTGCGAGAGAGAGAATGCGTGTGTGAGAGAGAGAATGTGTGGGTGAGAGAGAATGTGTGTGTGAGAGAGAGAATGTGTGTGTGTGAGAGAAATTGTGTGTGATAGAGAGAGAATGTGGGAGTGGGAGAGAGAATGTGTGTGTGTGAGAGAGAGAGAATGTGTGTGTGAGAGAGAATGTGTGTGAGATAGAGAATGTGTGTGTGAGAGAGAGAATGTGTGTGTGTGAGAGAATGTGTGTGTGACAGAGAGAGAATGTGTGAGTGAGAGAGAGAATGTGTGTGTGTGAGAGAATGTGTGTGTGACAGAGAGAGAATGTGTGAGTGAGAGAGAGAATGTGTGTGTGTGAGAGAGAATGTGTTTGCGTGAGAGAATGTGTGGTGAGAGAGAGAGAGAGAATGTGTGTGTGAGAGAGAATGTGTGTGTGTGCGAGAATGTGTGTGTATGTGAGAGTGAATGTGTGTGAGAGAGAGAGAATGCGTGTGAGAGGAAGAATGCGTGTGTGAGAGAGAATGTGTGTGTGTGAGAGAGAGAGAATGTGTGTGTGAGAGAGAGAATGTGTGTGTGTGAGAGAGAGAGAATGTGTGAGTGAGCGAGAAAGTGTGGCTGTGAGAGAGAGAATGTGTGTGCGAGAGAGAGAATGTGTGTGTGAGCGAGAATGTGTGTGTGAGAGAGAGAATGTGTGTGTGAGAGAGAGAATGTGTGTGTGTGAGAGAATGTGTGTGAGAGAGAATGCGTGTGTGAGAGAGAATGCGTGTGTGCAAGAGAGAGAGAATGCTTGTGTGAGAGAGAATGTGTATGTGAGAGAGAATGCGTGTGTGAGACAGAATGTGTGTGAGAGAGAGAATGTGTGTGTGAGAGAGAATGTGTGTGTGTGAGAGAATGTGTGTGTGTGAGAGAATGCGTGAATGAGAGAGAATGTGTGTGTGAGCGAGAATGTGTGTTTGTGAGAGAGAGAATGTGTCTGTGTGTGAGAGAACGTGTGTGTGTGAGAGAGAATGTGTGTGTGTGTGTGAGAGAGAATGTGTGTGTGAGAGAGAGAATGCGTGTCTGTGAGAGAGAATGTGTGTGTGAGAGAGAATGTGTGTGAGAGAGAGAATGTGTGTGTGTGAGAGAATGTGTGTGTGAGAGAATGTGTGTGTGATAGAGAGAGAATGTGTGAGTGAGAGAGAGAATGTGTGTGTGTGAGAGAGAGAGAATGTGTGTGTGAGAGAGAGAATGTGTGTGTGTGTGAGAGAGAGAATGTGTGTGTGAGAGAGAATGAGTGTGTGAGAGGGAATTTGTGTGTGTGAGAGGGAATGTGTGTGCGAGAGAGAGAATGAATGTTTGTGAGAGAGAGAATGTGTGTATGTGTGAGAGAGAGAATGAGTGTGTGAGAGAGAGAATGAGTGTGTGAGAGAGAGAGAATGTATGTGAGAGGGAGAGAATTTGTGTGTGAGAGAGAATGTGTTTGCGTGAGAGAATGTGTGGTGAGAGAGAGAAAGAATGTGTGTGTGTGAAAGAGAATGTGTGTGTGTGTGTGTGTTTGAGAGAGAATGTGTGTGTGTGCGAGAATGTGTGTGTATGTGAGAGTGAATGTGTGTGAGAGAGAGAGAGAATGCGTGTGAGAGAGAGAATGCGTGTGTGAGAGAGAATGTGTGTGTGTGAGGAAGAGAGAATGTGTGACTGAGCGAGAATGTGTGTGTGTGAGAGAGAGAATGTGTGTGTGAGAGAGAGAATGCGTGTGTGAGAGAGAGAATGTGTGTGTGAGAGAGAATGTGTGTGTGAGAGAGAGAATGTGTGTGTGTGAGAGAATTTGTGTGAGTGAGAGAGCATGCGTCTGTGAGTGAGAATGTGTGTGTGAGAGGGAGAATGTGTATGTGAGAGAGAGAATGTGTGTGAGAGAGAGAATGCGTGTGTGAGAGAGAATGTGTGTGTGAGAGAGAATGTGTGTGTGAGAGAGAATGCGTATGTGAGCGAGAATATGTGTGTGCGAGAGAATGCTTGTGTGAGACAGAATGTGTGTGAGAGAGAGAATGTGTGTGTGTGAGAGAGAATGTGTGTGTGTGAGAGAATGTGTGTGTGTGAGAGAATGCGTGTGTGAGAGAGAATGTGTGTGTTTGTGAGAGTGAATGTGTGTGAGAGAGAGAGAGAATGCGTGTGAGAGAGAGAATGCGTGTGTGAGAGAGAATGTGTGTGTGTGAGAGAGAGAGAATGTGTGTGTGAGAGAGAGAATGTGTGTGTGTGTGAGAGAGAGAGAATGTGTGAGTGAGCGAGAATGTGTGTGTGTGAGAGAGAGAATGTGTGTGTGAGAGAGAGAATGCGTGTGTGAGAGAGAGAATGTGTGTGTGAGAAAGAATGTGTGTGTGAGAGAGAGAATGTGTGTGTGTGAGAGAATTTGTGTGAGTGAAAGAGCATGCGTGTGTGAGAGAGAATGTGTGTGTGAGAGGGAGAATGTGTATGTGAGAGAGAGAATGTGTGTGAGAGAGAGAATGCGTGTGTGAGAGAGAATGTGTGACTGAGCGAGAATGTGTGTGTGTGAGAGAGAGAATGTGTGTGTGAGAGAGAGAATGCGTGTGTGAGAGAGAGAATGTGTGTGTGAGAGAGAATGTGTGTGTGAGAGAGAGAATGTGTGTGTGTGAGAGAATTTGTGTGAGTGAGAGAGCATGCGTCTGTGAGTGAGAATGTGTGTGTGAGAGGGAGAATGTGTATGTGAGAGAGAGAATGTGTGTGAGAGAGAGAATGCGTGTGTGAGAGAGAATGTGTGTGTGAGAGAGAATGTGTGTGTGAGAGAGAATGCGTATGTGAGCGAGAATATGTGTGTGCGAGAGAATGCTTGTGTGAGACAGAATGTGTGTGAGAGAGAGAATGTGTGTGTGTGAGAGAGAATGTGTGTGTGTGAGAGAATGTGTGTGTGTGAGAGAATGCGTGTGTGAGAGAGAATGTGTGTGTTTGTGAGAGTGAATGTGTGTGAGAGAGAGAGAGAATGCGTGTGAGAGAGAGAATGCGTGTGTGAGAGAGAATGTGTGTGTGTGAGAGAGAGAGAATGTGTGTGTGAGAGAGAGAATGTGTGTGTGTGTGAGAGAGAGAGAATGTGTGAGTGAGCGAGAATGTGTGTGTGTGAGAGAGAGAATGTGTGTGTGAGAGAGAGAATGCGTGTGTGAGAGAGAGAATGTGTGTGTGAGAAAGAATGTGTGTGTGAGAGAGAGAATGTGTGTGTGTGAGAGAATTTGTGTGAGTGAAAGAGCATGCGTGTGTGAGAGAGAATGTGTGTGTGAGAGGGAGAATGTGTATGTGAGAGAGAGAATGTGTGTGAGAGAGAGAATGCGTGTGTGAGAGAGAATGTGTGTGTGAGAGAGAATGTGTGTGTGAGAGAGAGAATGCGTGTGTGAGCGAGAATGTGTGTGTGCGAGAGAATGCGTGTGTGAGACAGAGTGTGTGTGAGAGAGAGAATGTGTGTGTGTGAGAGAGAATGTGTGTGTGTGAGAGAATGTGTGTGTGTGCAAGAATGCGTGTGTGAGAGAATGTGTGTGTGAGCGAGAATGTGTGTGTGAGAGAGAGAGAATGTGACTGTGTGCGAGAGAGTGTGTGTGTGTGAGCGAGAATGTGTGTGTGTGAGAGAGAGAATGTGTGTGTGTGAGAGAGAATGCGTGTGTGAGAGAGAGAATGTGTGTGTGAGAGAGAATGTGTGTGTGAGAGAGAGAATGTGTGTGTGTGAGAGAAATTGTGTGTGATAGAGAGAGAATGTGGGAGTGGGAGAGAGAATGTGTGTGTGTGAGATAGAGAGAATGTGTGTGTGAGAGAGAATGTGTGTGAGATAGAGAATGTGTGTGTGAGAGAGAGAATGTGTGTGTGTGAGAGAATGTGTGTGTGACAGAGAGAGAATGTGTGAGTGAGAGAGAGAATGTGTGTGTGTGAGAGAGAGAGAATGTGTGTGTGAGAGAGAGATTGAATGTTTGCGTGAGAGAGAATGTATGTATGTGTGAGAGAGAGAATGAGTGTGTGTGAGAGAGAATGAGTGTGTGAGAGAGAGAATGTGAGTGTGAGAGAGAATGTGTGTGTGAAAGAGAGAATGTGCGTGTGTGTGAGAATTTTTGTGTGTGAGAGAGCGTGCGTGTGTGAGAGAGAATGTGTGTGTGTGAGAGTGAGAGAATGTGTGTGTGTGAGAGAGAATGTGTGTGTGTGTGTGAGAGAATGTGTGTGTGTGCGAGAACGTGTGTGTATGAGAGAGAGAATGTGTGTGTGAGAGAGAGAATGCGTGTGTGAGAGAGAATGCGTGTGTGAGAGAGAATGTGTGTGTGTGAGAGAGAGAGAATGTGTGTGTGAGAGAGAGAATGTGTGTGTGTGTGAGAGAGAGAATGTGTGAATGAGCGAGAATGTGTGTGTGTGAGAGAGAGAATGTGTGTGCGAGAGAGAGAATGCGTGTGTGAGAGAGAGAATGTGTGGGTGAGAGAGAATGTGTGTGTGAGCAAGAATGTGTGTGTGAGAGAGAGAATGTGTCTGTGTGAGAGAGAACGTGTGTGTGTGAGAGAGAATGTGTGTGTTTGAGAGAGAGAATGTGTGTGTGTGAGAGAATGTGTGTGTGAAAGAGAGTATGTGTGTGTGAGAGAGAGAATGTGTGCGTGTGAGAGAATGTGTGTGTGAGAGAGAGAATGTGTGTGTGAGAGAGAGAATGTGTGTGTGTGAGAAAATTTGTGTGTGAGAGAATGCGTGTGTGAGAGAGAATGCGTGTGTGTGAGAATTTTTGTGTGTGAGAGAGCGTGCGTGTGTGAGAGAGAATGTGTGTGTGTGAGAGTGAGAGAATGTGTGTGTGTGAGAGAGAATGTGTGTGTGTGTGTGAGAGAATGTGTGTGTGTGCGAGAACGTGTGTGTATGAGAGAGAGAATGTGTGTGTGAGAGAGAGAATGCGTGTGTGAGAGAGAATGCGTGTGTGAGAGAGAATGTGTGTGTGTGAGAGAGAGAGAATGTGTGTGTGAGAGAGAGAATGTGTGTGTGTGTGAGAGAGAGAATGTGTGAATGAGCGAGAATGTGTGTGTGTGAGAGAGAGAATGTGTGTGCGAGAGAGAGAATGCGTGTGTGAGAGAGAGAATGTGTGGGTGAGAGAGAATGTGTGTGTGAGAGAGAGAATGTGTGTGTGTGAGAGAAATTGTGTGTGATAGAGAGAGAATGTGGGAGTGGGAGAGAGAATGTGTGTGTGTGAGAGAGAGAGAATGTGTGTGTGAGAGAGAATGTGTGTGAGATAGAGAATGTGTGTGTGAGAGAGAGAATGTGTGTGTGTGAGAGAATGCGCGTGTGACAGAGAGAGAATGTGTGAGTGAGAGAGAGAATGTGTGTGTGTGAGAGAGAGAGAATGTGTGTGTGAGAGAGAGATTGAATGTTTGCGTGAGAGAGAATGTATGTATGTGTGAGAGAGAGAATGAGTGTGTGTGAGAGAGAATGAGTGTGTGAGAGAGAGAATGTGAGTGTGAGAGAGAATGTGTGTGTGAAAGAGAGAATGTGCGTGTGTGTGAGAATTTTTGTGTGTGAGAGAGCGTGCGTGTGTGAGAGAGAATGTGTGTGTGTGAGAGTGAGAGAATGTGTGTGTGTGAGAGAGAATGTGTGTGTGTGTGTGAGAGAATGTGTGTGTGTGCGAGAACGTGTGTGTATGAGAGAGAGAATGTGTGTGTGAGAGAGAGAATGCGTGTGTGAGAGAGAATGCGTGTGTGAGAGAGAATGTGTGTGTGTGAGAGAGAGAGAATGTGTGTGTGAGAGAGAGAATGTGTGTGTGTGTGAGAGAGAGAATGTGTGAATGAGCGAGAATGTGTGTGTGTGAGAGAGAGAATGTGTGTGCGAGAGAGAGAATGCGTGTGTGAGAGAGAGAATGTGTGGGTGAGAGAGAGATTGAATGTTTGCGTGAGAGAGAATGTATGTATGTGTGACAGAGAGAATGAGTGTGTGTGAGAGAGAATGAGTGTGTGAGAGAGAGAATGTGTGTGTGAGAGAGAATGTGTGTGTGAAAGAGAGAATGTGCGTGTGTGTGAGAATTTTTGTGTGTGAGAGAGCGTGCGTGTGTGAGAGAGAATGTGTGTGTGTGAGAGTGAGAGAATGTGTGTGTGTGTGTGAGAGAATGTGTGTGTGTGCGAGAACGTGTGTGTATGAGAGAGAGAATGTGTGTGTGAGAGAGAGAATGCGTGTGTGAGAGAGAATGCGTGTGTGAGAGAGAATGTGTGTGTGTGAGAGAGAGAGAATGTGTGTGTGAGAGAGAGAATGTGTGTGTGTGTGAGAGAGACAATGTGTGAATGAGCGAGAATGTGTGTGTGTGAGAGAGAGAATGTGTGTGCGAGAGAGAGAATGCGTGTGTGAGAGAGAGAATGTGTGGGTGAGAGAGAATGTGTGTGTGAGAGAGAGAATGTGTGTGTGTGAGAGAAATTGTGTGTGATAGAGAGAGAATGTGGGAGTGGGAGAGAGAATGTGTGTGTGTGAGAGAGAGAGAATGTGTGTGTGAGAGAGAATGTGTGTGAGATAGAGAATGTGTGTGTGAGAGAGAGAATGTGTGTGTGTGAGAGAATGTGCGTGTGACAGAGAGAGAATGTGTGAGTGAGAGAGAGAATGTGTGTGTGTGAGAGAGAGAGAATGTGTGTGTGAGAGAGAGATTGAATGTTTGCGTGAGAGAGAATGTATGTATGTGTGAGAGAGAGAATGAGTGTGTGTGAGAGAGAATGAGTGTGTGAGAGAGAGAATGTGAGTGTGAGAGAGAATGTGTGTGTGAAAGAGAGAATGTGCGTGTGTGTGAGAATTTTTGTGTGTGAGAGAGCGTGCGTGTGTGAGAGAGAATGTGTGTGTGTGAGAGTGAGAGAATGTGTGTGTGTGAGAGAGAATGTGTGTGTGTGTGTGAGAGAATGTGTGTGTGTGCGAGAACGTGTGTGTATGAGAGAGAGAATGTGTGTGTGAGAGAGAGAATGCGTGTGTGAGAGAGAATGCGTGTGTGAGAGAGAATGTGTGTGTGTGAGAGAGAGAGAATGTGTGTGTGAGAGAGAGAATGTGTGTGTGTGTGAGAGAGAGAATGTGTGAATGAGCGAGAATGTGTGTGTGTGAGAGAGAGAATGTGTGTGCGAGAGAGAGAATGCGTGTGTGAGAGAGAGAATGTGTGGGTGAGAGAGAATGTGTGTGTGAGCAAGAATGTGTGTGTGAGAGAGAGAATGTGTCTGTGTGAGAGAGAACGTGTGTGTGTGAGAGAGAATGTGTGTGTTTGAGAGAGAGAATGTGTGTGTGTGAGAGAATGTGTGTGTGAAAGAGAGTATGTGTGTGTGAGAGAGAGAATGTGTGCGTGTGAGAGAATGTGTGTGTGAGAGAGAGAATGTGTGTGTGAGAGAGAGAATGTGTGTGTGTGAGAAAATTTGTGTGTGAGAGAATGCGTGTGTGAGAGAGAATGCGTGTGTGAGCGAGAATGTGTGTGTGTCAGAGAGAGAATGTGTCTGTGTGAGAGAGAATGTGTGTGTGTGAGAGAGAATGTGTGTGTGTGTGAAAGAGAATGTGTGTGTGAGAGAGAGAGTGCGTGTGTGTGAGAGAGAATGTGTGTGTGAGATAGAATGTGTGTGAGAGAGAGAATGTGTGTGTGTGAGAGAGAATGTGTGTGTGTGAGAGAGAGAATGTGTGTGTGTGAGAGAGAATGTGTGTGTGTGTGAGAGAGAGAATGTGTGTGTGAGAGAGAGAAAGAGTGTGTGAGAGGGAATTTGTGTGTGTGAGAGGGCATGTGTGTGGGAGAGAGAGAATGTATGTTTGTGAGAGAGAGAATGTGTGTATGTGTGTGAGATGGAATGAGTGTGTGAGAGAGAGAATGAGTGTGTGAGAGAAAGAATGTGTGTGTGAGAGAGAATGTGTGTGTGAGAGAGAGAATGTGTTTGCGTGAGAGAATGTGTGGTGAGAGAGAGAGAGAATGTGTGTGTGAGAGAGAGAGAATGTGACTGTGTGCGAGAGAGTGTGTGTGTGTGAGCGAGAATGTGTGTGTGTGAGAGAGAGAATGTGTGTGTGTGAGAGAGAATGCGTGTGTGAGAGAGAGAATGTGTGTGTGAGAGAGAATGTGTGTGTGAGAGAGAGAATGTGTGTGTGTGAGAGAAATTGTGTGTGATAGAGAGAGAATGTGGGAGTGGGAGAGAGAATGTGTGTGTGTGAGAGAGAGAGAATGTGTGTGTGAGAGAGAATGTGTGTGAGATAGAGAATGTGTGTGTGAGAGAGAGAATGTGTGTGTGTGAGAGAATGTGTGTGTGACAGAGAGAGAATGTGTGAGTGAGAGAGAGAATGTGTGTGTGTGAGAGAGAGAGAATGTGTGTGTGAGAGAGAGATTGAATGTTTGCGTGAGAGAGAATGTATGTATGTGTGAGAGAGAGAATGAGTGTGTGTGAGAGAGAATGAGTGTGTGAGAGCGAGAATGTGTGTGTGAGAGAGAATGTGTGTGTGAAAGAGAGAATGTGCGTGTGTGTGAGAATTTTTGTGTGTGAGAGAGCGTGCGTGTGTGAGAGAGAATGTGTGTGTGTGAGAGTGAGAGAATGTGTGTGTGTGAGAGAGAATGTGTGTGT
The DNA here is from genome assembly GCF_037043375.1 of Chiloscyllium plagiosum. NCBI lineage: Eukaryota > Metazoa > Chordata > Chondrichthyes > Orectolobiformes > Hemiscylliidae > Chiloscyllium > Chiloscyllium plagiosum. Next base: position 70,140,431 of record NW_028270158.1, on the reverse strand, counting down.
GTGTGAGAGAATGTGTGTGTGTGCGAGAACGTGTGTGTATGAGAGAGAGAATGTGTGTGTGAGAGAGAGAATGCGTGTGTGAGAGAGAATGCGTGTGTGAGAGAGAATGTGTGTGTGTGAGAGAGAGAGAATGTGTGTGTGAGAGAGAGAATGTGTGTGTGTGTGAGAGAGAGAATGTGTGAATGAGCGAGAATGTGTGTGTGTGAGAGAGAGAATGTGTGTGCGAGAGAGAGAATGCGTGTGTGAGAGAGAGAATGTGTGGGTGAGAGAGAATGTGTGTGTGAGAGAGAGAATGTGTGTGTGTGAGAGAAATTGTGTGTGATAGAGAGAGAATGTGGGAGTGGGAGAGAGAATGTGTGTGTGTGAGAGAGAGAGAATGTGTGTGTGAGAGAGAATGTGTGTGAGATAGAGAATGTGTGTGTGAGAGAGAGAATGTGTGTGTGTGAGAGAATGTGTGTGTGACAGAGAGAGAATGTGTGAGTGAGAGAGAGAATGTGTGTGTGTGAGAGAGAGAGAATGTGTGTGTGAGAGAGAGATTGAATGTTTGCGTGAGAGAGAATGAATGTATGTGTGAGAGAGAGAATGAGTGTGTGTGAGAGAGAATGAGTGTGTGAGAGAGAGAATGTGTGTGTGAGAGAGAATGTGTGTGTGAAAGAGAGAATGTGCGTGTGTGTGAGAATTTTTGTGTGAGAGAGCGTGCATGTGTGAGAGAGAATGTGTGTGTGTGAGAGTGAGAGAATGTGTGTGTGTGAGAGAGAATGTGTGTGTGTGTGTGAGAGAATGTGTGTGTGTGCGAGAACGTGTGTGTATGAGAGAGAGAATGTGTGTGTGAGAGAGAGAATGCGTGTGTGAGAGAGAATGCGTGTGTGAGAGAGAATGTGTGTGTGTGAGAGAGAGAGAATGTGTGTGTGAGAGAGAGAATGTGTGTGTGTGTGAGAGAGAGAATGTGTGAATGAGCGAGAATGTGTGTGTGTGAGAGAGAGAATGTGTGTGCGAGAGAGAGAATGCGTGTTTGAGAGAGAGAATGTGTGGGTGAGAGAGAATGTGTGTGTGAGCAAGAATGTGTGTGTGAGAGAGAGAATGTGTCTGTGTGAGAGAGAACGTGTGTGTGTGAGAGAGAATGTGTGTGTTTGAGAGAGAGAATGTGTGTGTGTGAGAGAATGTGTGTGTGAGAGAGAGTATGTGTGTGTGAGAGAGAGAATGTGTGCGTGTGAGAGAATGTGTGTGTGAGAGAGAGAATGTGTGTGTGAGAGAGAGAATGTGTGTGTGTGAGAAAATTTGTGTGTGAGAGAATGCGTGTGTGAGAGAGAATGCGTGTGTGTGTGAGAGAGAGAGAATGCGTGTGAGAGACAGAATGTGTGTGAGAGAGAGAATGTGTGTGTGAGAGAGAGAATGTGTGTGTGTGAGAGAATGTGTGTGTGTGAGAGAATGCGTGTGTGAGAGAGAATGTGTGTGTGAGGGAGAATGTGTGTGTGTCAGAGAGAGAATGTGTCTGTGTGAGAGAGAACGTGTGTGTGTGAGAGAATGTGTGTGTGTGTGAAAGAGAATGTGTGTGTGAGAGAGAGAATGCGTGTGTGTGAGAGAGAATGTGTCTGTGAGATAGAATGTGTGTGAGAGAGGGAATGTGTGTGTGTGAGAGAGAATGTGTGTGTGTGAGAGAGAGAATGTGTGTGTGTGAGAGAGAATGTGTGTGTGTGTGAGAGAGAGAATGTGTGTGTGAGAGAGAGAAAGAGTGTGTGAGAGGGAATTTGTGTGTGTGAGAGGGCATGTGTGTGGGAGAGAGAGAATGTATGTTTGTGAGAGAGAGAATGTGTGTATGTGTGTGAGATGGAATGAGTGTGTGATAGAGAGAATGAGTGTGTGAGAGAGAGAATGTGTGTGTGAGAGAGAATGTGTGTGTGAGAGAGAGAATGTGTTTGCGTGAGAGAATGTGTGGTGAGAGAGAGAGAGAATGTGTGTGTGAGAGAGAATGTGTGTGTGAGAAAGAATGTGTGTGTGTGCGAGAATGTGTGTGTATGTGAGAGTGAATGTGTGTGAGAGAGAGAGAATGCGTGTGAGAGAGAGAATGCGTGTGTGAGAGAGAATGTGTGTGTGTGAGTGAGAGATAATGTGTGTGTGAGAGAGAGAATGTGTGTGTGTGTGAGAGAGAGAATGTGTGAGTGAGCGAGAATGTGTGTGTGTGAGAGAGAGAATGTGTGTGCGAGAGAGAGAATGCGTGTGTGCGAGAGAGAGAATGTGTGTGCGAGAGAGAGAATGCGTGTGTGTGAGAGAGAATGTGTGTGTGAGAGAGAATGTGTGTGTGTTAGAGAGAGAGAATGTGTGTGTGAGAGAGAGAATGTGTGTGTGTGAGAGAGAGAGAATGTGTGAGTGAGCGAGAAAGTGTGCGTGTGAGAGAGAGAATGTGTGTGCGAGAGAGAGAATGCATGTGTGAGAGAGAGAATGTGTGTGTGAGAGAGAATGTGTGTGTGAGTGAGAGAATGTGTGTGTGTGAGAGAATTTGTGTGTGTGAGAGAGAATGTGTGTGAGAGAGAGAATGTGTGTGTGAGAGAGAGAATGCGTGTGTGTGAGAGAATGTGTGTGTGTGAGAGAATGCGTGTGTGAGAGAGCATGTGTGTGTGAGAGAGAGAATGTGTGTGTGAGAGAGAATGAATGTTTGCGTGAGAGAGAATGTGTCTGTGAGAGAGAATGAATGTTTGCGTGAGAGAGAATGTGTGTATGTGTGAGAGAGAGAATGAGTGTGTGAGAGAGAGAATGAGTGTGTGAGAGAGAGAATGTGTGTGTGAGAGAGAATGTGTGTATGAGAGAGAGATTGTGCGTGTGTGAGAGAATTTGTGTGTGTGAGAGAGCGTGCGTGTGTGAGAGAGAATGAGTGTGTCTGAGAGTGAGAGAATGTGTGTGTGTGAGAGAGAATGTGTGTGTGTGCGACAATGTGTGTGTATGAGAGAGAGAATGTGTGTGAGAGAGAGAGAATGCGTGTGTGAGAGAGAATGCATGTGTGATAGAGAATGTGTGTGTGAGAGAGAGAGAGAATGTGTGTGTGAGAGAGAGAATGTGTGTGTGTGTGAGAGAGAGAATGTGTGAATGAGCGAGAATGTGTGTGTGTGAGAGAGAGAATGTGTGTGCGAGAGAGAGAATGCGTGTGTGAGAGAGAGAATGTGTGTGTGAGAGAGAATGTGTGTGTGAGAGAGAGAATGTGCGTGTGTGAGAGAATTTGTGTGTGTGAGAGAGCGTGCGTGTGTGAGAGAGAATGTGTGTGTGAGAGGGAGAATGTGTATGTGAGCGAGAGAATGTGTGTGAGAGAGAGAATGCGTGTGTGAGAGAGAATGTGTGTGTGTGAGAGAATGTGTATGTGAGAGAGAGAATGTGTGTGTGAGCGAGAATGTGTGTGTGCGAGAGAATGCGTGTGTGTGAGAGCGAGAATGTGTGTGAGATAGAGAATGCGTGTGTGCAAGAGTGAGAAAATGAGTGCGTGAGAGAGAATGTGTGTGTGAGAGAGAGAATGTGTGTGACAGAGAGAATGTGTGAGAGAAAGAGAACGCGTGTGTGAGAGAGAATGTGTGAGTGAGAGAGAATGTGTGTGTGTGAGAGAGTGAATGTGTGCGTGAGAGAGAATGTGTGTGTGTGAGAGAGAGATGTGTGTGTGTGAGAGAATGTGTGTGAGAGAGAATGCGTGTGTGAGAGAGAATGCGTGTGTGAGATAGTATGTTTGTGAGAGAGAGAATGTGTGTGTGAGAGAGAGAATATGTGTGTGAGAGAGAATGTGTGTGTGAGCGAGAATGCGGTTGTGTGAGAGAGAGAATGTGTGTGTGTGAGAGAAAATGTGTGTGCGTGAGAGAGAGAATGTGTGTGTGTGAGAGAGAATGTGTGTGAGAGAGAGAATGTGTGTGTGAGAGTGAGAATGTGTGTGTGTGAGAGAGAATGCATGTGTGAGAGAGAATTTCGTGGGTGCAAGAGAGAGAGAATGCGTGTGTGAGAGAGAGAATGTGTGTGTGTGAGAGAAAATGTGTGTGTGAGAGAGAATGTGTGTGTGTGAGAGAGAATGTGTGTGTGTGATAGAATGCGGGTGTGAGAGGGAGAATGCGTGTGTGAGAGATAATGTGTGTGTGAGAGAGAATGCGTGTGTGGGAGAGAGAGAATGCGTGTGTGAGAGAGAGAGAGAGAATGTGTGTCAGAGAGAGAGAGAGAATGAGCGTGTGAGAGAGAGAACGTGTGTGTGCGGGAGAGAATGAATGTTTGTGTGAGAGAGAATGTGTGTATGTGTGAGAGAGAGAATGAGTGTCTGAGAGAGAGAATGAGTGTGTGAGAGAGAGAATGTGTGTGTGTGAGAGAGAATATGTGTGTGTGCGAGAGAATGTGTCTGCGTGAGAGAATGTGTGTGTGTGAGAGAGAATGTGTGTGTGTGAGAGAGAATGTGTGTGTGAGATAGAATGTGTGTGAGAGAGAGAATGTGTGTGTGTGAGAGAGAATGTGTGTGTGTGAGAGAGAGAATGTGTGTGTGTGAGAGAGAATGTGTGTGTGTGTGAGAGAGAGAATGTGTGTGTGAGAGAGAGATAGAGTGTGTGAGAGGGAATTTGTGTGTGTGAGAGGGCATGTGTGTGGGAGAGAGAGAATGTATGTTTGTGAGAGAGAGAATGTGTGTATGTGTGTGAGATGGAATGAGTGTGTGAGAGAGAGAATGAGTGTGTGAGAGAGAGAATGTGTGTGTGAGAGAGAATGTGTGTGTGAGAGAGAGAATGTGTTTGCGTGAGAGAATGTGTGGTGAGAGAGAGAGAGAATGTGTGTGTGAGAGAGAATGTGTGTGTGTGTGTGAGAAAGAATGTGTGTGTGTGCGAGAATGTGTGTGTATGTGAGAGTGAATGTGTGTGAGAGAGAGAGAATGCGTGTGAGAGAGAGAATGCGTGTGTGAGAGAGAATGTGTGTGTGTGAGTGAGAGAGAATGTGTGTGTGAGAGAGAGAATGTGTGTGTGTGTGAGAGAGAGAATGTGTGAGTGAGCGAGAATGTGTGTGTGTGAGAGAGAGAATGTGTGTGCGAGAGAGAGAATGCGTGTGTGCGAGAGAGAGAATGTGTGTGCGAGAGAGAGAATGCGTGTGTGTGAGAGAGAATGTGTGTGTGAGAGAGAATGTGTGTGTGTTAGAGAGAGAGAATGTGTGTGTGAGAGAGAGAATGTGTGTGTGTGAGAGAGAGAGAATGTGTGAGTGAGCGAGAAAGTGTGCGTGTGAGAGAGAGAATGTGTGTGCGAGAGAGAGAATGCATGTGTGAGAGAGAGAATGTGTGTGTGAGAGAGAATGTGTGTGTGAGTGAGAGAATGTGTGTGTGTGAGAGAATTTGTGTGTGTGAGAGAGAATGTGTGTGAGAGAGAGAATGTGTGTGTGAGAGAGAGAATGCGTGTGTGTGAGAGAATGTGTGTGTGTGAGAGAATGCGTGTGTGAGAGAGCATGTGTGTGTGAGCGAGACTGTGTGTGTGTGAGAGAGAGAATGTGTGTGTGAGAGAGAATGAATGTTTGCGTGAGAGAGAATGTGTGTGTGAGAGAGAATGAATGTTTGCGTGAGAGAGAATGTGTGTATGTGTGAGAGAGAGAATGAGTGTGTGAGAGAGAGAATGAGTGTGTGAGAGAGAGAATGCGTGTGAGAGACAGAATGTGTGTGAGAGAGAGAATGTGTGTGTGAGAGAGAGAATGTGTGTGTGTGAGAGAATGTGCGTGTGTGAGAGAGAATGTGTGTGTGAGCGAGAATGTGTGTGTGTCAGAGAGAGAATGTGTCTGTGTGAGAGAGAACGTGTGTGTGTGAGAGAGAATGTGTGTGTGTGTGAAAGAGAATGTGTGTGTGAGAGAGAGAATGCGTGTGTGTGAGAGAGAATGTGTGTGTGAGATAGAATGTGTGTGAGAGAGAGAATGTGTGTGTGTGAGAGAGAATGTGTGTGTGTGAGAGAGAGAATGTGTGTGTGTGAGAGAGAATGTGTGTGTGTGTGAGAGAGAGAATGTGTGTGTGAGAGAGAGAAAGAGTGTGTGAGAGGGAATTTGTGTGTGTGAGAGGGCATGTGTGTGGGAGAGAGAGAATGTATGTTTGTGAGAGAGAGAATGTGTGTATGTGTGTGAGATGGAATGAGTGTGTGAGAGAGAGAATGAGTGTGTGAGAGAAAGAATGTGTGTGTGAGAGAGAATGTGTGTGTGAGAGAGAGAATGTGTTTGCGTGAGAGAATGTGTGGTGAGAGAGAGAGAGAATGTGTGTGTGAGAGAGAGAGAATGTGACTGTGTGCGAGAGAGTGTGTGTGTGTGAGCGAGAATGTGTGTGTGTGAGAGAGAGAATGTGTGTGTGTGAGAGAGAATGCGTGTGTGAGAGAGAGAATGTGTGTGTGAGAGAGAATGTGTGTGTGAGAGAGAGAATGTGTGTGTGTGAGAGAAATTGTGTGTGATAGAGAGAGAATGTGGGAGTGGGAGAGAGAATGTGTGTGTGTGAGAGAGAGAGAATGTGTGTGTGAGAGAGAATGTGTGTGAGATAGAGAATGTGTGTGTGAGAGAGAGAATGTGTGTGTGTGAGAGAATGTGTGTGTGACAGAGAGAGAATGTGTGAGTGAGAGAGAGAATGTGTGTGTGTGAGAGAGAGAGAATGTGTGTGTGAGAGAGAGATTGAATGTTTGCGTGAGAGAGAATGTATGTATGTGTGAGAGAGAGAATGAGTGTGTGTGAGAGAGAATGAGTGTGTGAGAGAGAGAATGTGTGTGTGAGAGAGAATGTGTGTGTGAAAGAGAGAATGTGCGTGTGTGTGAGAATTTTTGTGTGTGAGAGAGCGTGCGTGTGTGAGAGAGAATGTGTGTGTGTGAGAGTGAGAGAATGTGTGTGTGTGAGAGAGAATGTGTGTGTGTGTGAGAGAATGTGTGTGTGTGCGAGAACGTGTGTGTATGAGAGAGAGAATGTGTGTGTGAGAGAGAGAATGCGTGTGTGAGAGAGAATGCGTGTGTGAGAGAGAATGTGTGTGTGTGAGAGAGAGAGAATGTGTGTGTGAGAGAGAGAATGTGTGTGTGTGTGAGAGAGAGAATGTGTGAATGAGCGAGAATGTGTGTGTGTGAGAGAGAGAATGTGTGTGCGAGAGAGAGAATGCGTGTGTGAGAGAGAGAATGTGTGGGTGAGAGAGAATGTGTGTGTGAGAGAGAGAATGTGTGTGTGTGAGAGAAATTGTGTGTGATAGAGAGAGAATGTGGGAGTGGGAGAGAGAATGTGTGTGTGTGAGAGAGAGAGAATGTGTGTGTGAGAGAGAATGTGTGTGAGATAGAGAATGTGTGTGTGAGAGAGAGAATGTGTGTGTGTGAGAGAATGTGTGTGTGACAGAGAGAGAATGTGTGAGTGAGAGAGAGAATGTGTGTGTGTGAGAGAGAGAGAATGTGTGTGTGAGAGAGAGATTGAATGTTTGCGTGAGAGAGAATGTATGTATGTGTGAGAGAGAGAATGAGTGTGTGTGAGAGAGAATGAGTGTGTGAGAGAGAGAATGTGTGTGTGAGAGAGAATGTGTGTGTGAAAGAGAGAATGTGCGTGTGTGTGAGAATTTTTGTGTGAGAGAGCGTGCATGTGTGAGAGAGAATGTGTGTGTGTGAGAGTGAGAGAATGTGTGTGTGTGAGAGAGAATGTGTGTGTGTGTGTGAGAGAATGTGTGTGTGTGCGAGAACGTGTGTGTATGAGAGAGAGAATGTGTGTGTGAGAGAGAGAATGCGTGTGTGAGAGAGAATGCGTGTGTGAGAGAGAATGTGTGTGTGTGAGAGAGAGAGAATGTGTGTGTGAGAGAGAGAATGTGTGTGTGTGTGAGAGAGAGAATGTGTGAATGAGCGAGAATGTGTGTGTGTGAGAGAGAGAATGTGTGTGCGAGAGAGAGAATGCGTGTTTGAGAGAGAGAATGTGTGGGTGAGAGAGAATGTGTGTGTGAGCAAGAATGTGTGTGTGAGAGAGAGAATGTGTCTGTGTGAGAGAGAACGTGTGTGTGTGAGAGAGAATGTGTGTGTTTGAGAGAGAGAATGTGTGTGTGTGAGAGAATGTGTGTGTGAGAGAGAGTATGTGTGTGTGAGAGAGAGAATGTGTGCGTGTGAGAGAATGTGTGTGTGAGAGAGAGAATGTGTGTGTGAGAGAGAGAATGTGTGTGTGTGAGAAAATTTGTGTGTGAGAGAATGCGTGTGTGAGAGAGAATGCGTGTGTGTGTGAGAGAGAGAGAATGCGTGTGAGAGACAGAATGTGTGTGAGAGAGAGAATGTGTGTGTGAGAGAGAGAATGTGTGTGTGTGAGAGAATGTGTGTGTGTGAGAGAATGCGTGTGTGAGAGAGAATGTGTGTGTGAGCGAGAATGTGTGTGTGTCAGAGAGAGAATGTGTCTGTGTGAGAGAGAACGTGTGTGTGTGAGAGAATGTGTGTGTGTGTGAAAGAGAATGTGTGTGTGAGAGAGAGAATGCGTGTGTGTGAGAGAGAATGTGTGTGTGAGATAGAATGTGTGTGAGAGAGGGAATGTGTGTGTGTGAGAGAGAATGTGTGTGTGTGAGAGAGAGAATGTGTGTGTGTGAGAGAGAATGTGTGTGTGTGTGAGAGAGAGAATGTGTGTGTGAGAGAGAGAAAGAGTGTGTGAGAGGGAATTTGTGTGTGTGAGAGGGCATGTGTGTGGGAGAGAGAGAATGTATGTTTGTGAGAGAGAGAATGTGTGTATGTGTGTGAGATGGAATGAGTGTGTGATAGAGAGAATGAGTGTGTGAGAGAGAGAATGTGTGTGTGAGAGAGAATGTGTGTGTGAGAGAGAGAATGTGTTTGCGTGAGAGAATGTGTGGTGAGAGAGAGAGAGAATGTGTGTGTGAGAGAGAATGTGTGTGTGAGAAAGAATGTGTGTGTGTGCGAGAATGTGTGTGTATGTGAGAGTGAATGTGTGTGAGAGAGAGAGAATGCGTGTGAGAGAGAGAATGCGTGTGTGAGAGAGAATGTGTGTGTGTGAGTGAGAGATAATGTGTGTGTGAGAGAGAGAATGTGTGTGTGTGTGTGAGAGAGAGAATGTGTGAGTGAGCGAGAATGTGTGTGTGTGAGAGAGAGAATGTGTGTGCGAGAGAGAGAATGCGTGTGTGCGAGAGAGAGAATGTGTGTGCGAGAGAGAGAATGCGTGTGTGTGAGAGAGAATGTGTGTGTGAGAGAGAATGTGTGTGTGTTAGAGAGAGAGAATGTGTGTGTGAGAGAGAGAATGTGTGTGTGTGAGAGAGAGAGAATGTGTGAGTGAGCGAGAAAGTGTGCGTGTGAGAGAGAGAATGTGTGTGCGAGAGAGAGAATGCATGTGTGAGAGAGAGAATGTGTGTGTGAGAGAGAATGTGTGTGTGAGTGAGAGAATGTGTGTGTGTGAGAGAATTTGTGTGTGTGAGAGAGAATGTGTGTGAGAGAGAGAATGTGTGTGTGAGAGAGAGAATGCGTGTGTGTGAGAGAATGTGTGTGTGTGAGAGAATGCGTGTGTGAGAGAGCATGTGTGTGTGAGAGAGAGAATGTGTGTGTGAGAGAGAATGAATGTTTGCGTGAGAGAGAATGTGTCTGTGAGAGAGAATGAATGTTTGCGTGAGAGAGAATGTGTGTATGTGTGAGAGAGAGAATGAGTGTGTGAGAGAGAGAATGAGTGTGTGAGAGAGAGAATGTGTGTGTGAGAGAGAATGTGTGTATGAGAGAGAGATTGTGCGTGTGTGAGAGAATTTGTGTGTGTGAGAGAGCGTGCGTGTGTGAGAGAGAATGAGTGTGTCTGAGAGTGAGAGAATGTGTGTGTGTGAGAGAGAATGTGTGTGTGTGCGACAATGTGTGTGTATGAGAGGGAGAATGTGTGTGAGAGAGAGAGAATGCGTGTGTGAGAGAGAATGCATGTGTGATAGAGAATGTGTGTGTGAGAGAGAGAGAGAATGTGTGTGTGAGAGAGAGAATGTGTGTGTGTGTGAGAGAGAGAATGTGTGAATGAGCGAGAATGTGTGTGTGTGAGAGAGAGAATGTGTGTGCGAGAGAGAGAATGCGTGTGTGAGAGAGAGAATGTGTGTGTGAGAGAGAATGTGTGTGTGAGAGAGAGAATGTGCGTGTGTGAGAGAATTTGTGTGTGTGAGAGAGCGTGCGTGTGTGAGAGAGAATGTGTGTGTGAGAGGGAGAATGTGTATGTGAGCGAGAGAATGTGTGTGAGAGAGAGAATGCGTGTGTGAGAGAGAATGTGTGTGTGTGAGAGAATGTGTATGTGAGAGAGAGAATGTGTGTGTGAGCGAGAATGTGTGTGCGAGAGAATGCGTGTGTGTGAGAGAGAGAATGTGTGTGAGATAGAGAATGCGTGTGTGCAAGAGTGAGAAAATGAGTGCGTGAGAGAGAATGTGTGTGTGAGAGAGAGAATGTGTGTGACAGAGAGAATGTGTGAGAGAAAGAGAACGCGTGTGTGAGAGAGAATGTGTGAGTGAGAGAGAATGTGTGTGTGTGAGAGAGTGAATGTGTGCGTGAGAGAGAATGTGTGTGTGTGAGAGAGAGATGTGTGTGTGTGAGAGAATGTGTGTGAGAGAGAATGCGTGTGTGAGAGAGAATGCGTGTGTGAGATAGTATGTTTGTGAGAGAGAGAATGTGTGTGTGAGAGAGAGAATATGTGTGTGAGAGAGAATGTGTGTGTGAGCGAGAATGCGGTTGTGTGAGAGAGAGAATGTGTGTGTGTGAGAGAAAATGTGTGTGCGTGAGAGAGAGAATGTGTGTGTGTGAGAGAGAATGTGTGTGAGAGAGAGAATGTGTGTGTGAGAGTGAGAATGTGTGTGTGTGAGAGAGAATGCATGTGTGAGAGAGAATTTCGTGGGTGCAAGAGAGAGAGAATGCGTGTGTGAGAGAGAGAATGTGTGTGTGTGAGAGAAAATGTGTGTGTGAGAGAGAATGTGTGTGTGTGAGAGAGAATGTGTGTGTGTGATAGAATGCGGGTGTGAGAGGGAGAATGCGTGTGTGAGAGATAATGTGTGTGTGAGAGAGAATGCGTGTGTGGGAGAGAGAGAATGCGTGTGTGAGAGAGAGAGAGAGAATGTGTGTCAGAGAGAGAGAGAGAATGAGCGTGTGAGAGAGAGAACGTGTGTGTGCGGGAGAGAATGAATGTTTGTGTGAGAGAGAATGTGTGTATGTGTGAGAGAGAGAATGAGTGTCTGAGAGAGAGAATGAGTGTGTGAGAGAGAGAATGTGTGTGTGTGAGAGAGAATATGTGTGTGTGCGAGAGAATGTGTCTGCGTGAGAGAATGTGTGTGTGTGAGAGAGAATGTGTGTGTGTGAGAGAGAATGTGTGTGTGAGATAGAATGTGTGTGAGAGAGAGAATGTGTGTGTGTGAGAGAGAATGTGTGTGTGTGAGAGAGAGAATGTGTGTGTGTGAGAGAGAATGTGTGTGTGTGTGAGAGAGAGAATGTGTGTGTGAGAGAGAGAAAGAGTGTGTGAGAGGGAATTTGTGTGTGTGAGAGGGCATGTGTGTGGGAGAGAGAGAATGTATGTTTGTGAGAGAGAGAATGTGTGTATGTGTGTGAGATGGAATGAGTGTGTGAGAGAGAGAATGAGTGTGTGAGAGAGAGAATGTGTGTGTGAGAGAGAATGTGTGTGTGAGAGAGAGAATGTGTTTGCGTGAGAGAATGTGTGGTGAGAGAGAGAGAGAATGTGTGTGTGAGAGAGAATGTGTGTGTGTGTGTGAGAAAGAATGTGTGTGTGTGCGAGAATGTGTGTGTATGTGAGAGTGAATGTGTGTGAGAGAGAGAGAATGCGTGTGAGAGAGAGAATGCGTGTGTGAGAGAGAATGTGTGTGTGTGAGTGAGAGAGAATGTGTGTGTGAGAGAGAGAATGTGTGTGTGTGTGAGAGAGAGAATGTGTGAGTGAGCGAGAATGTGTGTGTGTGAGAGAGAGAATGTGTGTGCGAGAGAGAGAATGCGTGTGTGCGAGAGAGAGAATGTGTGTGCGAGAGAGAGAATGCGTGTGTGTGAGAGAGAATGTGTGTGTGAGAGAGAATGTGTGTGTGTTAGAGAGAGAGAATGTGTGTGTGAGAGAGAGAATGTGTGTGTGTGAGAGAGAGAGAATGTGTGAGTGAGCGAGAAAGTGTGCGTGTGAGAGAGAGAATGTGTGTGCGAGAGAGAGAATGCATGTGTGAGAGAGAGAATGTGTGTGTGAGAGAGAATGTGTGTGTGAGTGAGAGAATGTGTGTGTGTGAGAGAATTTGTGTGTGTGAGAGAGAATGTGTGTGAGAGAGAGAATGTGTGTGTGAGAGAGAGAATGCGTGTGTGTGAGAGAATGTGTGTGTGTGAGAGAATGCGTGTGTGAGAGAGCATGTGTGTGTGAGCGAGACTGTGTGTGTGTGAGAGAGAGAATGTGTGTGTGAGCGAGAATGAATGTTTGCGTGAGAGAGAATGTGTGTGTGAGAGAGAATGAATGTTTGCGTGAGAGAGAATGTGTGTATGTGTGAGAGAGAGAATGAGTGTGTGAGAGAGAGAATGAGTGTGTGAGAGAGAGAATGTGTGTGTGAGAGAGAATGTGTGTATGAGAGAGAGATTGTGCGTGTGTGAGAGAATTTGTGTGTGTGAGAGAGCGTGCGTGTGTGAGAGAGAATGAGTGTGTCTGAGAGTGACAGAATGTGTGTGTGTGAGAGAGAATGTGTGTGTGTGCGACAATGTGTGTGTATGAGAGAGAGAATGTGTGTGAGAGAGAGAGAATGCGTGTGTGAGAGAGAATGCATGTGTGATAGAGAATGTGTGTGTGAGAGAGAGAGAGAATGTGTGAATGAGCGAGAATGTGTGTGTGTGAGAGAGAGAATGTGTGTGCGAGAGAGAGAATGCGTGTGTGAGAGAGAGAATGTGTGTGTGAGAGAGAATGTGTGTGTGAGAGAGAGAATGTGCATGTGTGAGAGAATTTGTGTGTGTGAGAGAGCGTGCGTGTGTGAGAGAGAATGTGTGTGTGAGAGGGAGAATGTGTATGTGAGCGAGAGAATGTGTGTGAGAGAGAGAATGCGTGTGTGAGAGAGAATGTGTGTGTGTGAGAGAATGTGTGTGTGAGAGAGAGAATGTGTGTGTGAGCGAGAATGTGTGTGTGCGAGAGAATGCGTGTGTGTGAGAGAGAGAATGCGTGTGAGATAGAGAATGCGTGTGTGCAAGAGTGAGGAAATGAGTGCGTGAGAGAGAATGTGTGTGTGAGAGAGAGAATGTGTGTGACAGAGAGAATGTGTGAGAGAAAGAGAACGCGTGTGTGAGAGAGAATGTGTGAGTGAGAGAGAATGTGTGTGTGTGAGAGAGTGAATGTGTGCGTGAGAGAGAATGTGTGTGTGAGAGAGAGAATGTGTGTGTGACAGAGAGTATGTGTGTGAGAGAGAGAGAATGTGTGTGTGTGAGAGAATGTGTGTGTGAGAGAGAGATGTGTGTGTGTGAGAGAATGTGTGTGAGAGAGAATGCGTGTGTGAGAGAGAATGCGTGTGTGAGATAGTATGTTTGTGAGAGAGAGAATGTGTGTGTGAGAGAGAGAATATGTGTGTGAGAGAGAATGTGTGTGTGAGCGAGAATGCGGGTGTGTGAGAGAGAGAATGTGTGTGTGTGAGAGAAAATGTGTGTGCGTGAGAGAGAGAATGTGTGTGTGTGAGAGAGAATGTGTGTGAGAGAGAGAATGTGTGTGTGAGAGTGAGAATGTGTGTGTGTTAGAGAGAATGCATGTGTGAGAGAGAATTTCGTGGGTGCAAGAGAGAGAGAATGCGTGTGTGAGAGAGAGAATGTGTGTGTGTGAGAGAAAATGTGTGTGTGAGACTGGGAATGCGTGCGTGAGAGAGAATGTGTGTATGAGCGAGAATGTGTGTGAGAGAGAGAGAATGTGTGTGTTTGAGAGAATGTGTGTGTGTGAGAGAAAGATTGTGTGTGTGAGAGTGAGAATGTGTGTGTGTGTGAGAATGTGTGTGTGAGAGAATACGTGTGTGAGAGAGAATGCGTGTGTGCAAGAGAGAGAGAATGCGTGTGTGAGAGAGAGAATGTGCGTGTGTGAGAGAGAATGTGTGTGAGAGAGAATGTGTGTGTGTGAGAGAAAATGTGTGTGTGAGAGTGGGAATGCGTGTGTGAGAGAGAATGTGTGTGTGAGCGAGAATGTGTGTGTGAGAGAGAGAATGTGAATTTGAGAGAGAATGAGTGTGTGAGAGAATGCGTGTGTGAGAGAGAATGCGTGCAAGAGAGAGAGAATGCGTGTGTGAGAGAGAATGTGTATGTGAGAGAGAATGTGTGTGTGTGAGAGATTATGTGTGTGTGAGAGAGAGAATGTGTGTGTGTGAGAGAATGTGTGTGTGTGAGAGAGAATGTGTGTGTGTGATAGAATGCGGGTGTGAGAGGGA
>NW_028270158.1:70103602-70121102 GCF_037043375.1 Chiloscyllium plagiosum | reverse complement strand
GAATGTGTGTGTGTGAGAGAATGTGTGAGTGTGAGAGAATGCGTGAGTGAGAGAGAATGTTTGTGTGGGCGAGAATGTGTGTGTGTGAGAGAGAACGTGTGTGTGTGAGAGAGAATGTGTGTGTGTGAGAGAGAGCATGTGTGTGTGAGAGAGAGAATGCGTGTGTGTGAGAGAGAATGTGTGTGTGAGAGAGAATGTGTGTGAGAGAGAGAATGTGTGTGTGAGAGAGAGAATGTGTGTGTGTGTGAGAGAATGTGTGTGTGAGAGAGAGAGAATGTGTTTGTGTGAGAGAGAATGTGTGTGTGAGAGAGAGTATGTGTGTGTGAGAGAGAGTATGTGTGTGTGAGCGAGAATGTGTGTGTGAGCGAGAATGTGTGTGTGTGAGAGAGAGAATGTGCGTGTGTGAGAGAGAATGTGTGTGCGTGAGAGAGAGAATGTGTGTGTGAGAGAGAGAATGTGTGTGAGAGTGAGAATGTGTGTGTGTGAGAGAATGTGTGTGTGTGTGAGAGAATGCGTGTGTGAGAGAGAATGCGTGGGTGCAAAAGAGAGAGAATGCGTGTGTGAGAGAGAGAATGTGTGTGTGTGAGAGAGAATGTGTGTGTGAGAGAGACTGTGTGTGTGAGAGAGAAAATGTGTGTTTGAGAGTGGGAATGCGTGTGTGAGAGAGAATGTGTGTGTGAGCGAGAATGTGTGTGAGAGAGAGAATGTGTGAGTTTGAGAGAATCTGTGTGTGTGAGAGAGAGATTGTGTGCGTGAGAGTGAGAATGTGTGTGTGTGAGAGAATGTGTGTGTGTGAGAGAATACGTGTGTGAGAGAGAATGCGTGTGTGCAAGAGAGAGAGAATGCGTGTGTGAGAGAGAGAATGTGTGTGTGTGAGAGAGAATGTGTGTGTGAGAGAGAATGTGTGTGTGTGAGAGAAAATGTGTGTGTGAGAGTGGGAATGCGTGTGTGAGAGAGAATGTGTGTGTGAGCGAGAATGTGTGTGAGAGAGAGAATGTGTGAGTTTGAGAGAATGTGTGTGTGAGAGAGAGAATGTGAATGTGAGAGAGAATGTGTGTGTGAGAGAATGCGTGTGTGAGAGAGAATGCGTGCGTGCAAGAGAGAGAGAATGCGTGTGTGAGAGAGAATGTGTTTCTGAGAGAGAATGTGTGTGTGTGAGAGTATGTGTGTGTGAGAGAGAGAATGTGTGTGTGTGAGAGAATGTGTGTGTCAGAGAGAGAATGTGTGTGTGTGAGAGAATGCGGGTGTGAGAGAGAGAATGCGTGTGTGAGAGATAATGTGTGTGTGAGAGAGAATGCGTGGGTGTGAGAGAGAGAATGTGCGTGTGAGAGAGAGAACGTGTGTGTGAGGGAGAATGTGTGTCAGAGAGAGAGAGAATGAGTGTGAGAGAGAGAATGTGTGTGTGAGAGAGAGACAGAATGTGTGTGTGAGGGAGAGTATGTGTGTGTGTGTGTGTGAGAGAGAGAATGTGTGAATGAGCGAGAATGTGTGTGTGTGAGAGAGAGAATGTGTGTGCGAGAGAGAGAATGCGTGTGTGAGAGAGAGAATGTGTGTGAGAGAGAGAATGTGTGTGTGAGACAGAGAATGTGCGTGTGTGAGAGAATTTGTGTGTGTGAGAGAGAATGTTTGTGTGCGAGAGAGCGAATGTGTGCGTGAGATAGAATGTTAGTGTGTGAGAGAGAATGTGTGTGTGACAGAGAATATGTGTGTGTGAGAGAGAGAATGTGTGTGTGTGAGAGAATGTGTGTGTCAGAGAGAGAATGTGTGTGTGTGAGAGAATGCGGGTGTGAGAGAGAGAATGCGTGTGTGAGAGATAATGTGTGTGTGAGAGAGAATGCGTGGGTGTGAGAGAGAGAATGTGCGTGTGAGAGAGAGAACGTGTGTGTGAGGGAGAATGTGTGTGTGAGAGAGAGAATGTATGTGTGTGAGAGAGAATGTGTGTCAGAGAAAGAGAGAATGAGTGTGAGAGAGAGAATGTGTGTGTGAGAGAGAGACAGAATGTGTGTGTGAGGGAGAGTATGTGTGTGTGTGTGTGTGAGAGAGAGAATGTGTGAATGAGCGAGAATGTGTGTGTGTGAGAGAGAGAATGTGTGTGCGAGAGAGAGAATGCGTGTGTGAGAGAGAGAATGTGTGTGAGAGAGAGAATGTGTGTGTGAGACAGAGAATGTGCGTGTGTGAGAGAATTTGTGTGTGTGAGAGAGAATGTTTGTGTGAGAGGGAGAATGTGTATGTGCGCGAGAGAATGTGTGTGAGAGAGAGAATGCGTGTGTGAGAGAGAATGTGTTTGTGAGAGAGAATGTGTGTGTGAGAGAGAGAATGTGTGTGTGGGCGAGAATGTGTGTGTGTGAGAGAATGCGTGTGTGAGAGAGAGAATGCGTGTGAGATAGAGAATGCGTGTGTGCAAGAGATAGAGAATGAGTGAGTGAGAGAGAATGTGTGTGGGAGAGAGAGAATGTGTGTGAGAGAGAGAATGCGTGAGAGAAAGAGAATGCGTGTGTGAGAGAGAATGTGTGTGTGAGAGAGAATGTGTGTGTGTGAGAGAGCGAATGTGTGCGTGAGAGAGAATGTGTGTGTGTGAGAGAGAATGTGTGTGTGACAGAGAGTATGTGTGTGTGAGAGAGAGAATGCGTGTGTGTGAGAGAATGTGTGTGTGAGAGAGAGAATGTGTGTGTGAGAGAGAGATGTGTGTGTGTGAGAGAATGTGTGTGTGAGAGAATGCGTGTGTGAGAGAGAATGCGTGTGTGAGAGAGAATGTTTGTGAGAGAGAGAATGTGTGTGTGAGAGAGAGAATGTGTGTGTGAGAGAGAATGTGTGTGTGAGCGAGAATGTGTGTGTGTGAGACAGAGAATGTGTGTGTGTGAGAGAGAATGTGTGAGCGTGAGAGAGAGAATGTGTGTGTGTGTGAGAGAATGTGTGTGAGAGAGAGAATGTGTGTGTGAGAGTGAGATGTGTGCGTGTGAGAGAATGTGTGTGTGTGAGAGAGAATGTGTGTGTGAGGGAGAATGCGTGTGTGCAAGAGAGAGAGAATGCGTGTGTGAGAGAGAGAATGTGTGTGTGTGAGAGAGAATGTGTGTGCGAGAGAGAATGTGTGTGTGAGAGAGAAAATGTGTGTGTGAGAGTGGGAATGCATGTGTGAGAGAGAATGAGTGTGTGAGCGAGAATGTGTGTGAGAGAGAGAATCTGTGTGTGAGAGAGAATGTGTTTGTGTGAGAGAGTATGTGTGTGTGTGAGAGAGAATGTGTGTGTGTGAGAGAATGTGTGTGTGAGAGAGAGAATGTTTGTGTGAGAGAGAGATTGTGTGTGTGTGAGAGAATGTGTGTGTGTGAGAGAGAGATCGTGTGTGTGTGAGAGAGAGAGAATGTGTGTGAGAGAGAGAGAATGCGTGTGAGAGAGAGAATGCGTGTGTGTGAGAGAATGTGTGTGTGAGAGAGAGAGTGTGTGTGTGTGAGAGAATGCGGGTGTGAGAGAGAGAATGCGTGTGTGAGAGATAATGTGTGTGTGAGAGAGAATGCGTTTGTGGGAGAGAGAGAATGCGTGTGAGAGAGAGAGAGAGAGAATGTGTGTCAGAGAGAGAGAGAGAATGTGCGTGTGAGAGAGAGAACGTGTGTGTGAGGGAGAATGTGTGTGCGTGTGAGAGAATGTGTGTGTGTTAGAGAATGTGTGTGTGAGAGAGAGAATGTGTGTGTGTGAGAGAATGTGTGTGTGAGAGAATGTGTGTGTGTGTGAGAGAATGTGTGTGTGAGAGAATGTGTGTGTGTGTGAGAGAATGTGTGTGTGAGAGAGAGAATGTGTGTGAGAGCGAGAATGTGTGTGAGCGAGAATGTATGTGTGTGAGAGAGAGAATGTGTGTGTGAGAGAAAGAATGCGTGTGTTAGAGAGAGAATGTGTGTGAGAGAGAATGTGCATGTGAGAGAGAAAATCTGTGTGTGTGAGAGAATGTGTGTGTGTGAGAGAGCATGCGTGTGTGAGAGAGAATGCGAGCGTGAGAGGGAGAATGTGTGTGTGAGAGAGCATGTGTGTGTGCGAGAGAATGCGTGTGTGAGACAGAATGTGTGTGAGAGAGGGAATGTGTGTGTGTGAGAGAGAATGTGTGTGTGTGAGAGAATGTGTAAGTGTGAGAGAATGCGTGTGTGTGAGAGAGAATGTTTGTGTGGGCGAGAATGTGTGTGTGTGAGAGAGAACGTGTGTGTGTGAGAGAGAATGTGTGTGTGTGAGAGAGAGTATGTGTGTGAGAGAGAGAATGCGTGTGTGTGAGAGAGAATGTGTGTGAGAGAGAGAATGTGTGTGTGAGAGAGAGAATGTGTGTGTGTGAGAGAATGTGTGTGTGAGAGAGAGAGAATGTGTGTGTGAGAGAGAGAATGTGTGTGTGTGAGAGAGAGAGAATGTGTGTGAGGGAGAGAGAATGCGTGTGAGAGAGAGAATGCGTGTGTGTGAGAGAATGTGTGTGTGAGAGAGAGAGTGTGTGTGTGTGAGAGAATGCGGGTGTGATAGAGAGAATGCGTGTGTGAGAGATAATGTGTGTGTGAGAGAGAATGCGTTTGTGGGAGAGAGAGAATGCGTGTGAGAGAGAGAGAGAGAGAATGTGTGTCAGAGAGAGAGAGAGAAAGTGCGTGTGAGAGAGAGAACGTGTGTGTGAGGGAGAATGTGTGTGCGTGTGAGAGAATGTGTGTGTGAGAGAATGTGTGTGTGTGTGAGAGAATGTGTGTGTGAGAGAGAGAATGTGTGTGTGTGAGAGCGAGAGTGTGTGTGAGAGCGAGAATGTGTGTGAGTGAGAATGTATGTGTGTGAGAGAGAGAATGTGTGTGTGAGAGAAAGAATGTGTGTGTTAGAGAGAGAATGTGTGTGAGAGAGAATGTGCGTGTGAGAGAGAAAATCTGTGCGTGAGAGAATGTGTGTGTGTGAGAGAGCATGCGTGTGTGAGAGAGAATGCGTGTGTGAGAGGGAGAATGTGTGTGTGTGAGAGAGCATGTGTGTGTGCGAGAGAATGCGTGTGTGAGACAGAATGTGTGTGAGAGAGGGAATGTGTGTGTGTGAGAGAGAATGTGTGTGTGTGAGAGAATGTGTGAGTGTGAGAGAATGCGTGTGTGAGAGAGAATGTTTGTGTGGGCGAGAATGTGTGTGTGTGAGAGAGAACGTGTGTGTGTGAGAGAGAATGTGTGTGTGTGAGAGAGAGCATGTGTGTGTGAGAGAGAGAATGCGTGTGTGTGAGAGAGAATGTGTGTGTGAGAGAGAATGTGTGTGTGAGAGAGAGAATGTGTGTGTGTGAGAGAATGTGTGTGTGAGAGAGAGAGAATGTGTTTGTGTGAGAGAGAATGTGTGTGCGAGAGAGAGTATGTGTGTGTGAGAGAGAGAATGAGTGTGTGAGTGGGAATTTGTGTGAGAGAGAGAATGTGTGTGTGAGAGAGAGAATGAAAGTTTGAGAGAGAGAGAATGTGTGTTTGTGTGAGAGAGAGAATGAGTGTGTGAGCGAGAGAATGAGTGTGTGAGAGAGAATGTGTGAGTGAGAGAGAGAATGTGTATGTGAGAGAGAGAATGTGTTTGCGTGAGAGAATGTGTGTGTGTGAGAGAGAGAGAATGTGTGTGTGTGAGAGAGAATGTGTGTGAGAGAGAGAGAATGTGTGTGTGTGCGAGAATGTGTGTTAATGTGAGAGAGAATGTGTGTGAGAGAGAGAGAATGCGTGTGAGAGAGAGAATGCGTGTGTGTGAGAGAATGTGTGTGTGAGAGAGAGAGTGTGTGTGTGTGAGAGAATGCGGGTGTGAGAGAGAGAATGCGTGTGTGAGAGATAATGTGTGTGTGAGAGAGAATGCGTTTGTGGGAGAGAGAGAATGCGTGTGAGAGAGAGAGAGAGAGAATGTGCGTGTGAGAGAGAGAACGTGTGTGTGAGGGAGAATGTGTGTGTGTGAGAGAGAATGTGTGTGTGTGAGAGAGAATGTGTGTCAGAGAGAGAGAGAATGTGTGTGAGAGAGAGAATGTCTGTGTGTGAGTGACAATGTGTGTGTAAGAGAGAGAATTTGTATGAGAGATTGAGAGAATGTGTGAGTGTGAGAGAATGCGTGTGTGAGGGAGAGAATGTGTGTGTGAGAGAGAATGTGTGTGTGTGAGAGAATGTGTGTGAGAGAGAGAATGTGGTTGTGAGAGAGAACGTGTGTGAGAGCGAGAATGCGTGTGTGCAAGAGAGGGAGAATGCTTGTGTGAGAGAGAATGTGTGTGTGTGAGAGAGAATGCGTGTGTGCAAGAGAGGGAGAATGCGTGAGTGAGAGAGAATGTGTGTGGGAGAGAGAATGCGTGTGTGTGAGAGAGAATGAGTTTGTGAGAGAGAGAATGTGCGTGTGCGAGAGAGAGAATGCGTGTGTGTGCGAGAGAGAGATTGCTTGTGTGTGAGAGAGCATGTGTGTGTGAGAGAGAATGCGTGTGTGAGAGAGAGAATGTGTGTGAGAGAGAGAATGTGTGTGAGAGAGGGAATGCGTGTGTGAGAGAGATTGTGTGTGAGAGAGAATGTGCGTGTGAGAGAGAATTTGTTTGTGAGAGAGAGAAGGTGTGTGTGAGTGAGAATGTGTGTGTGAGAGAATGCGTGTGTGAGAGAGAGAATGCGTGTGTGAAAGAGAGAATGTGTGCGTGAGAGAGAATGTGTGTGTGTGTGAGAGAGAATGTGTGTGTGTGAGAGAGTATGTGTGTGTGAGAGAGAGAATGTGTGTGTCTGAGAGAATGTGTGTGTGAGAGAGAGAATGTGTGTGAGAGAGAGAGAATGTGTGTGTGAGAGAGAATGTGTGTGTGAGAGAATGCGTGTTTGTGTCAGAGAATGTGTGTGTGTGAGAGAATGTGTGCGTGAGACAGAGAGAATGTGTGTGTGAAATAGAGAATATGTGTGTGAGAGAGAAAATGAGTGTGTGAGAGGGAATTTGTGTGTGTGAGTGAGAGAATGTGTGTGTGTGTGAGAGAGAGGATGTGTGCGTAAGCGAGAATGTGTGTGTGTGAGAGAGACAATGCTTGTGTGAAAAAGAGAATGCGTGTGTGAGAGAGAGAATGCGTGTGTGAGAGAGAAGGTGTGTGTGTGAGAGAGAGAGAATGTGTGTGTGAGAGAGAGAATGTGTGTTTGTGAGAGAGAGAATGTGTGTGAGAGAGAATGCGTGTGTGCAAGAGAGAGAGAATGCGTGTGTGAGAGAGTGAATGTGTGTGTGAGAGAGAATGCGTGTGTGAGAGAGAGAATGTGTGTGTGAGAGTGAGTAAGTGTGTGTGTGTGAGAGGGAGAAAGTGTGTGTGAGCGAGATAGTATGTGTGTGAGAGAGAGAATGTGTGTGTGTGAGAGAGAATGTGTGTGTGTTGGAGAGAGAAAATGTGTGTGTGAGAGAGAGTATGTGTGTGTGAGAGAGAGAATGTGTGTGTGTGAGAGGATGTGTGTGTGTTAGAGAATGTGTGTGTGAGAGAGAGAATGTGTGTGTGTGAGAGAATGTGTGTGTGAGAGAATGTGTGTGTGTGTGAGAGAATGTGTGTGTGAGAGAGAGAATGTGTGTGTGTGAGAGCGAGAATGTGTGTGAGCGAGAATGTATGTGTGTGAGAGAGAGAATGTGTGTGTGTGAGAGAAAGAATGCGTGTGTTAGAGAGAGAATGTGTGTGAGAGAGAATGTGCGTGTGAGAGAGAAAATCTGTGCGTGAGAGAATGTGTGTGTGTGAGAGAGCATGCGTGTGTGAGAGAGAATGCGTGTGTGAGAGGGAGAATGTGTGTGTGTGAGAGAGCATGTGTGTGTGCGAGAGAATGCGTGTGTGAGACAGAATGTGTGTGAGAGAGGGAATGTGTGTGTGTGAGAGAGAATGTGTGTGTGTGAGAGAATGTGTGAGTGTGAGAGAATGCGTGTGTGAGAGAGAATGTTTGTGTGGGCGAGAATGTGTGTGTGTGAGAGAGAACGTGTGTGTGTGAGAGAGAATGTGTGTGTGTGAGAGAGAGCATGTGTGTGTGAGAGAGAGAATGCGTGTGTGTGAGAGAGAATGTGTGTGTGAGAGAGAATGTGTGTGTGAGAGAGAGAATGTGTGTGTGTGAGAGAATGTGTGTGTGAGAGAGAGAGAATGTGTTTGTGTGAGAGAGAATGTGTGTGCGAGAGAGAGTATGTGTGTGTGAGAGAGAGAATGAGTGTGTGAGTGGGAATTTGTGTGAGAGAGAGAATGTGTGTGTGAGAGAGAGAATGAAAGTTTGAGAGAGAGAGAATGTGTGTTTGTGTGAGAGAGAGAATGAGTGTGTGAGCGAGAGAATGAGTGTGTGAGAGAGAATGTGTGAGTGAGAGAGAGAATGTGTATGTGAGAGAGAGAATGTGTTTGCGTGAGAGAATGTGTGTGTGTGAGAGAGAGAGAATGTGTGTGTGTGAGAGAGAATGTGTGTGAGAGAGAGAGAATGTGTGTGTGTGCGAGAATGTGTGTTAATGTGAGAGAGAATGTGTGTGAGAGAGAGAGAATGCGTGTGAGAGAGAGAATGCGTGTGTGTGAGAGAATGTGTGTGTGAGAGAGAGAGTGTGTGTGTGTGAGAGAATGCGGGTGTGAGAGAGAGAATGCGTGTGTGAGAGATAATGTGTGTGTGAGAGAGAATGCGTTTGTGGGAGAGAGAGAATGCGTGTGAGAGAGAGAGAGAGAGAATGTGCGTGTGAGAGAGAGAACGTGTGTGTGAGGGAGAATGTGTGTGTGTGAGAGAGAATGTGTGTGTGTGAGAGAGAATGTGTGTCAGAGAGAGAGAGAATGTGTGTGAGAGAGAGAATGTCTGTGTGTGAGTGACAATGTGTGTGTAAGAGAGAGAATTTGTATGAGAGATTGAGAGAATGTGTGAGTGTGAGAGAATGCGTGTGTGAGGGAGAGAATGTGTGTGTGAGAGAGAATGTGTGTGTGTGAGAGAATGTGTGTGAGAGAGAGAATGTGGTTGTGAGAGAGAACGTGTGTGAGAGCGAGAATGCGTGTGTGCAAGAGAGGGAGAATGCTTGTGTGAGAGAGAATGTGTGTGTGTGAGAGAGAATGCGTGTGTGCAAGAGAGGGAGAATGCGTGAGTGAGAGAGAATGTGTGTGGGAGAGAGAATGCGTGTGTGTGAGAGAGAATGAGTTTGTGAGAGAGAGAATGTGCGTGTGCGAGAGAGAGAATGCGTGTGTGTGCGAGAGAGAGATTGCTTGTGTGTGAGAGAGCATGTGTGTGTGAGAGAGAATGCGTGTGTGAGAGAGAGAATGTGTGTGAGAGAGAGAATGTGTGTGAGAGAGGGAATGCGTGTGTGAGAGAGATTGTGTGTGAGAGAGAATGTGTGTGTGAGAGAGAATTTGTTTGTGAGAGAGAGAAGGTGTGTGTGAGTGAGAATGTGTGTGTGAGAGAATGCGTGTGTGAGAGAGAGAATGCGTGTGTGAAAGAGAGAATGTGTGCGTGAGAGAGAATGTGTGTGTGTGTGAGAGAGAATGTGTGTGTGTGAGAGAGTATGTGTGTGTGAGAGAGAGAATGTGTGTGTCTGAGAGAATGTGTGTGTGAGAGAGAGAATGTGTGTGAGAGAGAGAGAATGTGTGTGTGAGAGAGAATGTGTGTGTGAGAGAATGCGTGTTTGTGTCAGAGAATGTGTGTGTGTGAGAGAATGTGTGCGTGAGACAGAGAGAATGTGTGTGTGAAATAGAGAATATGTGTGTGAGAGAGAAAATGAGTGTGTGAGAGGGAATTTGTGTGTGTGAGTGAGAGAATGTGTGTGTGTGTGAGAGAGAGGATGTGTGCGTAAGCGAGAATGTGTGTGTGTGAGAGAGACAATGCTTGTGTGAAAAAGAGAATGCGTGTGTGAGAGAGAGAATGCGTGTGTGAGAGAGAAGGTGTGTGTGTGAGAGAGAGAGAATGTGTGTGTGAGAGAGAGAATGTGTGTTTGTGAGAGAGAGAATGTGTGTGAGAGAGAATGCGTGTGTGCAAGAGAGAGAGAATGCGTGTGTGAGAGAGTGAATGTGTGTGTGAGAGAGAATGCGTGTGTGAGAGAGAGAATGTGTGTGTGAGAGTGAGTAAGTGTGTGTGTGTGAGAGGGAGAAAGTGTGTGTGAGCGAGATAGTATGTGTGTGAGAGAGAGAATGTGTGTGTGTGAGAGAGAATGTGTGTGTGTTGGAGAGAGAAAATGTGTGTGTGAGAGAGAGTATGTGTGTGTGAGAGAGAGAATGTGTGTGTGTGAGAGGATGTGTGTGTGTTAGAGAATGTGTGTGTGAGAGAGAGAATGTGTGTGTGTGAGAGAATGTGTGTGTGAGAGAATGTGTGTGTGTGTGAGAGAATGTGTGTGTGAGAGAGAGAATGTGTGTGTGTGAGAGCGAGAATGTGTGTGAGCGAGAATGTATGTGTGTGAGAGAGAGAATGTGTGTGTGTGAGAGAAAGAATGCGTGTGTTAGAGAGAGAATGTGTGTGAGAGAGAATGTGCGTGTGAGAGAGAAAATCTGTGTGTGTGAGAGAATGTGTGTGTGAGAGAGAATGCGTGTGTGAGAGGGAGAATGTGTGTGTGTGAGAGAGCATGTGTGTGTGCGAGAGAATGCGTGTGTGAGACAGAATGTGTGTGAGAGAGGGAATGTGTGTGTGTGAGAGAGAATGTGTGTGTGTGAGAGAATGTGTGAGTGTGAGAGAATGCGTGTGTGAGAGAGAATGTTTGTGTGGGCGAGAATGTGTGTGTGTGAGAGAGAACGTGTGTGTGTGAGAGAGAATATGTGTGTGTGAGAGAGAGCATGTGTGTGTGAGAGAGAGAATGCGTGTGTGTGAGAGAGAATGTGTTTGTGAGAGAGAATGTGTGTGAGAGAGAGAATGTGTGTGTGAGAGAGAGAATGTGTGTGTGTGAGAGAATGTGTGTGTGAGAGAGAGAGAATGTGTGTGTGAGAGAGAGAATGTGTGTGTGTGAGAGAGAGGGAATGTGTGTGTGAGAGAGAGAATGAGTGTGTGAGTGGGAATTTGTGTGTGTGAGAGAGAGAATGAATGTTTGAGAGAGAGAGAATGTGTGTATGTGTGAGAGAGAGAATGAGTGTGTGAGCGAGAGAATGAGTGTGTGAGAGAGAGAATGTGTGAGTGAGAGAGAATGTGTGTGTAAGAGAGAGAATGTGTTTGCGTGAGAGAATGTGTGTGTGTGAGAGAGAGAGAATGTGTGTGTGTGAGAGACAATGTGTGTGTGTGAGAGAGGGAGAATGTGTGTGCGTGCGAGAATGTGTGTGTATGTGAGAGAGAATGTGTGTGAGAGAGAGAGAATGCGTGTGAGAGAGAGAATGCGTGTGTGTGAGAGAATGTGTGTGTGTGAGAGAGAGTGTGTGTGTGTGAGAGAATGCGGGTGTGAGAGAGAGAATGCGTGTGTGAGAGAAAATGTGTGTGTGAGAGAGAATACGTTTGTGGGAGAGAGAGAATGCGTGTGAGAGAGAGAGAGAGAATGTGTGTCAGAGAGAGAGAGAATGTGCGTGTGAGAGAGAGAACGTGTGTGTATGGGAGAATGTGTGTGTGTGAGAGAGAATGTGTGTCAGAGAGAGAGAGAATGTGTGTGAGAGAGAGAATGTCTGTGTGTGAAAGACAATGTGTGTGTAAGAGAGAGAATTTGCATGAGAGAGAGAGAATGTGTGAGTGTGAGAGAATGCGTGTGTGAGGGAGAGAATGTGTGTGTGAGAGAGAATGTGTGTGTTTGAGAGAATGTGTGTGAGAGAGAGAATGTGGTTGTGAGAGAGAACGTGTGTGAGAGCGAGAATGCGTGTGTGCAAGAGAGGGAGAATGCGTGAGTGAGAGAGAATGTGTGTGTGAGAGAGAATGCGTGTGTGTGAGAGAGAATGTGTGTGTGAGAGAGAATGTGTGTGTGTGAGAGAGTGAATGTGTGCGTGAGAGAGAATGTGTGCGTGTGAGGGAGAATGTGTGTGTGAGAGAGAGTTGTGTGTGTGAGAGAGAGAATATGTGTATGTGAGAGAATGTGTGTGCGAGAATGTGTGTGTGAGAGAGAGAATGTGTGTGTGTGTGAGAGAATGTGTGTGAGAGAGAATGCGTGTGTGAGAGAGAATGCCTGTGTGAAGAGAGAGAGAGAATGTGTGTGTGTGAGAGAGAATGTGTGTGAGAGAGAGAATGTGTGTGTGAGAGAGAGAATGTGTGTGTGTGAGAGAATGTGTGTGTGTGAGAGAATGCGTGTGTGAGAGAGAATGTGTGTGTGAGCGAGAATGTGTGTGTGTGAGAGAGAGAATGTCTGTGTGTGAGAGACAATGTGTGTGTAAGAGAGAGAATTTGTATGAGAGAGAGAGAGAATGTGTGAGTGTGAGAGAATGCGTGTGTGAGGGAGAGAATGTGTGTGTGAGAGAGAATGTGTGTGTGTGAGAGAATGTGTGTGAGAGAGAGAATGTGGTTGTGAGAGAGAACGTGTGTGAGAGCGAGAATGCATGTGTGCAAGAGAGGTAGAATGCTTGTGTGAGAGAGAATGTGTGTGTGTGAGAGAGAATGCGTGTGTGCAAGAGAGGGAGAATGCGTGAGTGAGAGAGAATGTGTGTGTGAGAGAGAATGCGTGTGTGTGAGAGAGAATGAGTGTGTGAGAGAGAGAATGTGTGTGCGAGAGAGAGAATGCGTTTGTGTGCGAGAGAGAGAATGCTTGTGTGTGAGAGAGCATGTGTGTGTGAGAGAGAATGCATGTGTGAGAGAGAGAATGTGTGTGAGAGAGAGAATGTGTGTGAGAGAGGGAATGCGTGTGTGAGAGAGAATGTGTGTGAGAGAGAATGTGTGTGTGAGAGAGAATGTGTTTGTGAGAGAGAGAAGGTGTGTGTGAGTGAGAATGTGTGTGTGAGAGAATGCGTGTGTGAGAGAGAGAATGCGTGTGTGAAAGAGAGAATGTGTGCGTGAGAGAGAATGTGTGTGTGTGTGAGAGAGAATGTGTGTGTGTGAGAGAGTATGTGTGTGTGAGAGAGAGAATGTGTGTGTCTGAGAGAATGTGTGTGTGAGAGAGAGAATGTGTGTGAGAGAGAGAGATTGTGTGTGTGAGAGAGAATGTGTGTGTGAGAGAATGCGTGTTTGTGTCAGAGAATGTGTGTGTGTGAGAGAATGTGTGCGTGAGACAGAGAGAATGTGTGTGTGAAATAGCGAATATGTGTGTGAGAGAGAAAATGAGTGTGTGAGAGAGAGAATGCGTGTGTGAGAGAGAAGGTGTGTGTGTGTGAAAGAGAGAATGCGTGTGTGAGAGAGAGAATGCGTGTGTGAGAGAGAAGGTGTGTGTGTGAGAGAGAGAGAATGTGTGTGTGAGAGAGAGAATGTGTGTTTGTGAGAGAGAGAATGTGTGTGAGAGAGAATGCGTGTGTACAAGAGAGAGAGAATGCGTGTGTGAGAGAGTGAATGTGTGTGTGAGAGAGAATGCGTGTGTGAGAGAGAGAATGTGTGTGTGCGAGAGAGAATGTGTGTGTGTGAGAGAATGTGTGTGTGAGAGAGAGAGAATGTGTGTGTGAGAGAGAGAATGTGTGTGTGTGAGAGAGAGAGAATGTGTGTGAGAGAGAGAGAATGCGTGTGAGAGAGAGAATGCGTGTGTGTGAGAGAATGTGTGTGTGAGAGAGAGAGTGTGTGTGTGTGAGAGAGAGAGTGTGTGTGTGTGAGAGAATGCGGGTGTGAGAGAGAGAATGTGTGTGTGAGAGATAATGTGTGTGTGAGAGAGAATGCGTTTGTGGGAGAGAGAGAATGCGTGTGAGAGAGAGAGAGAGAGAATGTGTGTCAGAGAGAGAGAGAGAATGTGCGTGTGAGAGAGAGAACGTGTGTGTGAGGGAGAATGTGTGTGCGTGTGAGAGAATGTGTGTGTGTTAGAGAATGTGTGTGTGAGAGAGAGAATGTGTGTGTGTGAGAGAATGTGTGTGTGAGAGAATGTGTGTGTGTGTGAGAGAATGTGTGTGTGAGAGAGTGAATGTGTGTGTGTGAGAGCGAGAGTGTGTGTGAGAGCGAGAATGTGTGTGAGCGAGAATGTATGTGTGTGAGAGAGAGAATGTGTGTGTGAGAGAAAGAATGTGTGTGTTAGAGAGAGAATGTGTGTGAGAGAGAATGTGCGTGTGAGAGAGAAAATCTGTGTGTGTGAGAGAATGTGTGTGTGAGAGACAATGCGTGTGTGAGAGAGAATGCGTGTGTGAGAGGGAGAATGTGTGTGTTTGAGAGAGCATGTGTGTGTGCGAGAGAATGCGTGTGTGAGACAGAATGTGTGTGAGAGAGGGAATGTGTGTGTGTGAGAGAGAATGTGTGTGTGTGAGAGAATGTGTGAGTGTGAGAGAATGCGTGTGTGAGAGAGAATGTTTGTGTGGGCGAGAATGTGTGTGTGTGAGAGAGAACGTGTGTGTGTGAGAGAGAATGTGTGTGTGTGTGAGAGAGAGCATGTGTGTGTGAGAGAGAGAATGCGTGTGTGTGAGAGAGAATGTGTGTGTGAGAGAGAATGTGTGTGAGAGAGAGAATGTGTGTGTGAGAGAGAGAATGTGTGTGTGTGAGAGAATGTGTGTGTGAGAGAATGTGTGTGTGTGTGAGAGAATGTGTGTGTGAGAGAGAGAATGTGTGTGTGAGAGAAAGAATGCGTGTGTTAGAGAGAGAATGTGTGTGAGAGAGAATGTGCGTGTGACAGAGAAAATCTGTGTGTGTGAGGGAATGTGTGTGTGTGAGAGAGCATGCGTGTGTGAGAGAGAATGCGTGCGTGAGAGGGAGAATGTGTGTGTGTGAGAGAGCATGTGTATGTGCAAGAGAATGCGTGTGTGAGACAGAATGTGTGTGAGAGAGGGAATGTGTGTGTGTGAGAGAGAACGTGTGTGTGAGAGAGAACGTGTGTGTGTGAGAGAGAATGTGTGTGTGTGAGAGAGAGCATGTGTGTGAGAGAGAGAATGCGTGTGTGTGAGAGAGAATGTGTGTGAGAGAGAGAATGTGTGTGTGAGAGAAAGAATGTGTGTGTGTGAGAGAATGTGTGTGTGAGAGAGAGAGAATGTGTGTGTGAGAGAGAGAATGTGCGTGTGTGAGAGAGAGAGAATGTGTGTGAGAGAGAGAGAATGCGTGTGAGAGAGAGAATGCGTGTGTGTGAGAGAATGTGTGTGTGAGAGAGAGAGTGTGTGTGTGTGAGAGAAAGAGTGTGTGTGTGTGAGAGAATGCGGGTGTGAGAGAGAATGCGTTTGTGGGAGAGAGAGAATGCGTGTGAGAGAGAGAGGGAGAGAATGTGTGTCAGAGAGAGAGAGAGAATGTGCGAGTGAGAGAGAGAACGTATGTGTGAGGGAGAATGTGTGTGCGTGTGAGAGAATGTGTGTCTGTTAGAGAATGTGTGTGTGAGAGAGAGAATGTGTGTGTGTGAGAGAATGTGTGTGTGAGAGAATGTGTGTGTGTGTGAGAGAATGTGTGTGTGAAAGAGTGAATGTGTGTGTGTGAGAGCGAGAGTGTGTGTGAGAGCGAGAATGTGTGTGTTAGAGAGAGAATGCGTGTGAGAGAGAATGTGTGTGTGCGAGAGAAAATCTGTGTGTGTGAGAGAATGTGTGTGTGAGAGAAAGAATGTGTGTGTTAGAGAGAGAATGCGTGTGAGAGAGAATGTGCGTGTGAGAGAGAAAATCTGTGTGTGTGAGAGAATGTGTGTGTGTGAGAGAGCATGCGTGTGTGAGAGAGAATGCGTGTGTGAGAGGGAGAATGTGTGTGTGTGAGAGAGCATGTGTGTGTGCGAGAGAATGCGTGTGTGAGACAGAATGTGTGTGAGAGAGGGAATGTGTGTGTGTGAGAGAGAATGTGTGTGTGTGAGAGAATGTGTGAGTGTGAGAGAATGCGTGTGTGAGAGAGAATGTTTGTGTGGGCGAGAATGTGTGTGTGTGAGATAGAACGTGTGTGTGTGAGAGAGAATGTGTGTGTGTGAGAGAGAGCATGTGTGTGTGAGAGAGAGAATGCGTGTGTGTGAGAGAGAATGTGTGTGTGAGAGAGAATGTGTGTGAGAGAGAGAATGTGTGTGTGAGAGAGAGAATGTGTGTGTGTGAGAGAATGTGTGTGTGAGAGAGAGTATGTGTGTGTGAGAGAGAGAATGTGTGCGTGTGAGAGAATGTGTGTGTGAGAGAGAGAATGTGTGTGTGAGAGAGAGAATGTGTGTGTGAGAGAAAGAATGCGTGTGTTAGAGAGAGAATGTGTGTGAGAGAGAATGTGCGTGTGACAGAGAAAATCTGTGTGTGTGAGGGAATGTGTGTGTGTGAGAGAGCATGCGTGTGTGAGAGAGAATGCGTGCGTGAGAGGGAGAATGTGTGTGTGTGAGAGAGCATGTGTATGTGCAAGAGAATGCGTGTGTGAGACAGAATGTGTGTGAGAGAGGGAATGTGTGTGTGTGAGAGAGAACGTGTGTGTGAGAGAGAACGTGTGTGTGTGAGAGAGAATGTGTGTGTGTGAGAGAGAGCATGTGTGTGAGAGAGAGAATGCGTGTGTGTGAGAGAGAATGTGTGTGAGAGAGAGAATGTGTGTGTGAGAGAAAGAATGTGTGTGTGTGCGAGAGAATGTGTGTGTGAGAGAGAGAGAATGTGTGTGTGAGAGAGAGAATGTGCGTGTGTGAGAGAGAGAGAATGTGTGTGAGAGAGAGAGAATGCGTGTGAGAGAGAGAATGCGTGTGTGTGAGAGAATGTGTGTGTGAGAGAGAGAGTGTGTGTGTGTGAGAGAGAATGTGTGTGAGAGAGAATGCGTGTGTGAGAGAGAATGCCTGTGTGAAGAGAGAGAGAGAATGTGTGTGTGTGAGAGAGAATGTGTGTGAGAGAGAGAATGTGTGTGTGAGAGAGAGAATGTGTGTGTGTGAGAGAATGTGTGTGTGTGAGAGAATGCGTGTGTGAGAGAGAATGTGTGTGTGAGCGAGAATGTGTGTGTGTGAGAGAGAGAATGTCTGTGTGTGAGAGACAATGTGTGTGTAAGAGAGAGAATTTGTATGAGAGAGAGAGAGAATGTGTGAGTGTGAGAGAATGCGTGTGTGAGGGAGAGAATGTGTGTGTGAGAGAGAATGTGTGTGTGTGAGAGAATGTGTGTGAGAGAGAGAATGTGGTTGTGAGAGAGAACGTGTGTGAGAGCGAGAATGCATGTGTGCAAGAGAGGTAGAATGCTTGTGTGAGAGAGAATGTGTGTGTGTGAGAGAGAATGCGTGTGTGCAAGAGAGGGAGAATGCGTGAGTGAGAGAGAATGTGTGTGTGAGAGAGAATGCGTGTGTGTGAGAGAGAATGAGTGTGTGAGAGAGAGAATGTGTGTGCGAGAGAGAGAATGCGTTTGTGTGCGAGAGAGAGAATGCTTGTGTGTGAGAGAGCATGTGTGTGTGAGAGAGAATGCATGTGTGAGAGAGAGAATGTGTGTGAGAGAGAGAATGTGTGTGAGAGAGGGAATGCGTGTGTGAGAGAGAATGTGTGTGAGAGAGAATGTGTGTGTGAGAGAGAATGTGTTTGTGAGAGAGAGAAGGTGTGTGTGAGTGAGAATGTGTGTGTGAGAGAATGCGTGTGTGAGAGAGAGAATGCGTGTGTGAAAGAGAGAATGTGTGCGTGAGAGAGAATGTGTGTGTGTGTGAGAGAGAATGTGTGTGTGTG
>NW_028270158.1:70098602-70101102 GCF_037043375.1 Chiloscyllium plagiosum | reverse complement strand
GAGAATGTGTGTGAGAGAGAATGTGCGTGTGACAGAGAAAATCTGTGTGTGTGAGGGAATGTGTGTGTGTGAGAGAGCATGCGTGTGTGAGAGAGAATGCGTGCGTGAGAGGGAGAATGTGTGTGTGTGAGAGAGCATGTATATGTGCAAGAGAATGCGTGTGTGAGACAGAATGTGTGTGAGAGAGGGAATGTGTGTGTGTGAGAGAGAACGTGTGTGTGAGAGAGAACGTGTGTGTGTGACAGAGAATGTGTGTGTGTGAGAGAGAGCATGTGTGTGAGAGAGAGAATGCGTGTGTGTGAGAGAGAATGTGTGTGAGAGAGAGAATGTGTGTGTGAGAGAAAGAATGTGTGTGTGTGAGAGAATGTGTGTGTGAGAGAGAGAGAATGTGTGTGTGAGAGAGAGAATGTGCGTGTGTGAGAGAGAGAGAATGTGTGTGAGAGAGAGAGAATGCGTGTGAGAGAGAGAATGCGTGTGTGTGAGAGAATGTGTGTGTGAGAGAGAGAGTGTGTGTGTGTGAGAGAAAGAGTGTGTGTGTGTGAGAGAATGCGGGTGTGAGAGAGAATGCGTTTGTGGGAGAGAGAGAATGCGTGTGAGAGAGAGAGGGAGAGAATGTGTGTCAGAGAGAGAGAGAGAATGTGCGAGTGAGAGAGAGAACGTATGTGTGAGGGAGAATGTGTGTGCGTGTGAGAGAATGTGTGTCTGTTAGAGAATGTGTGTGTGAGAGAGAGAATGTGTGTGTGTGAGAGAATGTGTGTGTGAGAGAATGTGTGTGTGTGTGAGAGAATGTGTGTGTGAAAGAGTGAATGTGTGTGTGTGAGAGCGAGAGTGTGTGTGAGAGCGAGAATGTGTGTGTTAGAGAGAGAATGCGTGTGAGAGAGAATGTGTGTGTGCGAGAGAAAATCTGTGTGTGTGAGAGAATGTGTGTGTGAGAGAAAGAATGTGTGTGTTAGAGAGAGAATGCGTGTGAGAGAGAATGTGCGTGTGAGAGAGAAAATCTGTGTGTGTGAGAGAATGTGTGTGTGTGAGAGAGCATGCGTGTGTGAGAGAGAATGCGTGTGTGAGAGGGAGAATGTGTGTGTGTGAGAGAGCATGTGTGTGTGCGAGAGAATGCGTGTGTGAGACAGAATGTGTGTGAGAGAGGGAATGTGTGTGTGTGAGAGAGAATGTGTGTGTGTGAGAGAATGTGTGAGTGTGAGAGAATGCGTGTGTGAGAGAGAATGTTTGTGTGGGCGAGAATGTGTGTGTGTGAGATAGAACGTGTGTGTGTGAGAGAGAATGTGTGTGTGTGAGAGAGAGCATGTGTGTGTGAGAGAGAGAATGCGTGTGTGTGAGAGAGAATGTGTGTGTGAGAGAGAATGTGTGTGAGAGAGAGAATGTGTGTGTGAGAGAGAGAATGTGTGTGTGTGAGAGAATGTGTGTGTGAGAGAGAGTATGTGTGTGTGAGAGAGAGAATGTGTGCGTGTGAGAGAATGTGTGTGTGAGAGAGAGAATGTGTGTGTGAGAGAGAGAATGTGTGTGTGAGAGAAAGAATGCGTGTGTTAGAGAGAGAATGTGTGTGAGAGAGAATGTGCGTGTGACAGAGAAAATCTGTGTGTGTGAGGGAATGTGTGTGTGTGAGAGAGCATGCGTGTGTGAGAGAGAATGCGTGCGTGAGAGGGAGAATGTGTGTGTGTGAGAGAGCATGTGTATGTGCAAGAGAATGCGTGTGTGAGACAGAATGTGTGTGAGAGAGGGAATGTGTGTGTGTGAGAGAGAACGTGTGTGTGAGAGAGAACGTGTGTGTGTGAGAGAGAATGTGTGTGTGTGAGAGAGAGCATGTGTGTGAGAGAGAGAATGCGTGTGTGTGAGAGAGAATGTGTGTGAGAGAGAGAATGTGTGTGTGAGAGAAAGAATGTGTGTGTGTGCGAGAGAATGTGTGTGTGAGAGAGAGAGAATGTGTGTGTGAGAGAGAGAATGTGCGTGTGTGAGAGAGAGAGAATGTGTGTGAGAGAGAGAGAATGCGTGTGAGAGAGAGAATGCGTGTGTGTGAGAGAATGTGTGTGTGAGAGAGAGAGTGTGTGTGTGTGAGAGAAAGAGTGTGTGTGTGTGAGAGAATGCGGGTGTGAGAGAGAATGCGTTTGTGGGAGAGAGAGAATGCGTGTGAGAGAGAGAGGGAGAGAATGTGTGTCAGAGAGAGAGAGAGAATGTGCGTGTGAGAGAGAGAACGTATGTGTGAGGGAGAATGTGTGTGCGTGTGAGAGAATGTGTGTGTGTTAGAGAATGTGTGTGTGAGAGAGAGAATGTGTGTGTGTGAGAGAATGTGTGTGTGAGAGAATGTGTGTGTGTGTGAGAGAATGTGTGTGTGAAAGAGTGAATGTGTGTGTGTGAGAGCGAGAGTGTGTGTGAGAGCGAGAATGTGTGTGTTAGAGAGAGAATGCGTGTGAGAGAGAATGTGCGTGTGAGAGAGAAAATCTGTGTGTGTGAGAGAATGTGTGTGTGAGAGAAAGAATGTGTGTGT
>NW_028270158.1:70083602-70086102 GCF_037043375.1 Chiloscyllium plagiosum | reverse complement strand
GTGTGAGGGAGAGAATGTGTGTGTGAGAGAGAATGTGTGTGTGTGAGAGAATGTGTGTGAGAGAGAGAATGTGGTTGTGAGAGAGAACGTGTGTGAGAGCGAGAATGCGTGTGTGCAAGAGAGGTAGAATGCTTGTGTGAGAGAGAATGTGTTTGTGTGAGAGAGAATGCGTGTGTGCAAGAGAGGGAGAATGCGTGAGTGAGAGAGAATGTGTGTGTGAGAGAGAATGCGTGTGTGTGAGAGAGAATGAGTGTGTGAGAGAGAGAATGTGTGTGCGAGAGAGAGAATGCGTGTGTGTGCGAGAGAGAGAATGCTTGTGTGTGAGAGAGCATGTGTGTGTGAGAGAGAATGCGTGTGTGAGAGAGAGAATGTGTGTGAGAGAGAGAATGTGTGTGAGAGAGAATGTGTGTGTGTGAGAGAATGTGTGCGTGAGACAGAGAGAATGTGTGTGTGAAATAGAGAATATGTGTGTGAGAGAGAAAATGAGTGTGTGAGAGGGAATTTGTGTGTGTGAGTGAGAGAATGTGTGTGTGTGAGAGAGAGGATGTGTGTGTAAGCGAGAATGTGTGTGTGTGAGAGAGAGAATGTGTGTGTGTGTGAGAGAGAGAATGTGTGTGTGAGAGAGAGAATGAGTGTGTGAGTGGGAATTTGTGTGTGTGAGAGAGAGAATGTGTGTGTGAGAGAGAGAATGAATGTTTGAGAGAGAGAGAATGTGTGTTTGTGTGAGAGAGAGAATGAGTGTGTGAGCGAGAGAATGAGTGTGTGAGAGAGAGAATGTGTGAGTGAGAGAGAGAATGTGTGTGTGAGAGAGAGAATGTGTTTGCGTGAGAGAATGTGTGTGTGTGAGAGAGAGAGAATGTGTGTGTGTGAGAGAGAATGTGTGTGTGTGAGAGAGAGAGAATGTGTGTGTGTGCGAGAATGTGTGTGTATGTGAGAGAGAATGTGTGTGAGAGAGAGAGAATGCGTGTGAGAGAGAGAATGCGTGTGTGTGAGAGAATGTGTGTGTGAGAGAGATAGTGTGTGTGTGTGAGAGAATGCGGATGTTAGAGAGAGAATGCGTGTGTGAGAGATAATGTGTGTGTGAGAGAGAATGCGTTTGTGGGAGAGAGAGAATGCGTGTGAGAGAGAGAGAGAGAGAATGTGCGTGCGAGAGAGAGAACGTGTGTGTGAGGGAGAATGTGTGTGTGAGAGAGAATGTGTGTGTGTGAGAGAGAATGTGTGTCAGAGAGAGAGAGAATGTGTGTGAGAGAGAGAATGTCTGTGTGTGAGAGACAATGTGTGTGTAAGAGAGAGAATTTGTATGAGAGAGAGAGAGAATGTGTGAGTGTGAGAGAATGCGTGTGTGAGGGAGAGAATGTGTGTGTGAGAGAGAATGTGTGTGTGTGAGAGAATGTGTGTGAGAGAGAGAATGTGGTTGTGAGAGAGAACGTGTGTGAGAGCGAGAATGCGTGTGTGCAAGAGAGGTAGAATGCTTGTGTGAGAGAGAATGTGTGTGTGTGAGAGAGAATGCGTGTGTGCAAGAGAGGGAGAATGCGTGAGTGAGAGAGAATGTGTGTGTGAGAGAGAATGCGTGTGTGTGAGAGAGAATGAGTGTGTGAGAGAGAGAATGTGTGTGCGAGAGAGAGAATCCGTGTGTGTGCGAGAGAGAGAATGCTTGTGTGTGAGAGAGCATGTGTGTG
This sequence comes from Chiloscyllium plagiosum, assembly GCF_037043375.1. Lineage (NCBI taxonomy): Eukaryota > Metazoa > Chordata > Chondrichthyes > Orectolobiformes > Hemiscylliidae > Chiloscyllium > Chiloscyllium plagiosum. The sequence continues at coordinate 70,084,423 of NW_028270158.1, read as the reverse complement.
TGAGAGAGAATGCGTGTGTGAGAGAGAGAATGTGTGTGAGAGAGAGAATGTGTGTGAGAGAGGGAATGCGTGTGTGAGAGAGAATGTGTGTGAGAGAGAATGTGTGTGTGAGAGAGAATGTGTTTGTGAGAGAGAGAAGGTGTGTGTGAGTGAGAATGTGTGTGTGAGAGAATGCGTGTGTGAGAGAGAGAATGCGTGTGTGAAAGAGAGAATGTGTGCGTGAGAGAGAATGTGTGTGTGTGTGAGAGAGAATGTGTGTGTGTGAGAGAGTATGTGTGTGTGAGAGAGAGAATGTGTGTGTCTGAGAGAATGTGTGTGTGAGAGAGAGAATGTGTGTGAGAGAGAGAGAATGTGTGAGTGAGAGAGAATGTGTGTGTGAGAGAATGCGTGTTTGTGTCAGAGAATGTGTGTGTGTGAGAGAATGTGTGCGTGAGACAGAGAGAATGTGTGTGTGAAACAGCGAATATGTGTGTGAGAGAGAAAATGAGTGTGTGAGAGGGAATTTGTGTGTGTGAGTGAGAGAATGTGTGTGTGTGTGAGAGAGAGGATGTGTGTGTAAGCGAGAATGTGTGTGTGTGAGAGAGAGAATGCGTGTGTGAAAGAGAGAATGCGTGTGTGAGAGAGAGAATGCGTGTGTGAGAGAGAAGGTGTGTGTGTGAGAGAGAGAGAATGTGTGTGTGAGAGAGAGAATGTGTGTTTGTGAGAGAGAGAATGTGTGTGAGAGAGAATGCGTGTGTACAAGAGAGAGAGAATGCGTGTGTGAGAGAGTGAATGTGTGTGTGAGAGAGAATGCATGTGTGAGAGAGAGAATGTGTGTGTGA
>NW_028270158.1:70078602-70081102 GCF_037043375.1 Chiloscyllium plagiosum | reverse complement strand
GAGAGAGAATGCGTGTGTGTGTCAGAATGTGTGTGTGAGAGAGAGAGTGTGTGTGTGTGAGAGAAAGAGTGTGTGTGTGTGAGAGAATGCGGGTGTGAGCGAGAATGCGTTTGTGGGAGAGAGAGAATGCGTGTGAGAGAGAGAGGGAGAGCATGTGTGTCAGAGAGAGAGAGAGAATGTGCGTGTGTGAGAGAGAACGTGTGTGTGAGGGAGAATGTGTGTGCGTGTGAGAGAATGTGTGTGTGTTAGAGAATGTGTGTGTGAGAGAGAGAATGTGTGTGTGTGAGAGAATGTGTGTGTGAGAGAATGTGTGTATGTGTGAGAGAATGTGTGTGTGAGAGAGTGAATGTGTGTGTGTGAGAGCGAGAGTGTGTGTGAGAGCGAGAATGTGTGTGTTAGAGAGAGAATGCGTGTGAGAGAGAATGTGCGTGTGAGAGAGAAAATCTGTGTGTGTGAGAGAATGTGTGTGTGAGAGAAAGAATGTGTGTGTTAGAGAGAGAATGCGTGTGAGAGAGAATGTGCGTGTGAGAGAGAAAATCTGTGTGTGTGAGAGAATGTGTGTGTGTGAGAGAGCATGCGTGTGTGAGAGAGAATGCGTGTGTGAGAGGGAGAATGTGTGTGTGTGAGAGAGCATGTGTGTGTGCGAGAGAATGCGTGTGTGAGACAGAATGTGTGTGAGAGAGGGAATGTGTGTGTGTGAGAGAGAATGTGTGTGTGTGAGAGAATGTGTGAGTGTGAGAGAATGCGTGTGTGAGAGAGAATGTTTGTGTGGGCGAGAATGTGTGTGTGTGAGAGAGAACGTGTGTGTGTGAGAGAGAATGTGTGTGTGTGAGAGAGAGCATGTGTGTGTGAGAGAGAGAATGCGTGTGTGTGAGAGAGAATGTGTGTGTGAGAGAGAATGTGTGTGAGAGAGAGAATGTGTGTGTGAGAGAGAGAATGTGTGTGTGTGAGAGAATGTGTGTGTGAGAGAGAGAGAATGTGTGTGTGAGAGAGAGAATGTGTGTGTGTGAGAGAGAGAGAATGTGTGTGTGAGAGAGAGAATGAGTGTGTGAGTGGGAATTTGTGTGTGTGAGAGAGAGAATGTGTGTGTGAGAGAGAGAATGAATGTTTGAGAGAGAATTTGTGTTTGTGTGAGAGAGAGAATGAGTGTGTGAGCGAGAGAATGAGTGTGTGAGAGAGAGAATGTGTGAGTGAGAGAGAGAATGTGTGTGTGAGAGAGAGAATGTCTTTGCGTGAGAGAATGTGTGTGTGTGAGAGAGAGAGAATGTGTGTGTGTGAGAGAGAACGTGTGTGTGTGAGAGAGAATGTGTGTGTGTGAGAGAGAGCATGTGTGTGAGAGAGAGAATGCGTGTGTGTGAGAGAGAATGTGTGTGAGAGAGAGAATGTGTGTGTGAGAGAGAGAATGTGTGTGTGTGAGAGAATGTGTGTGTGAGAGAGAGAGAATGTGTGTGTGAGAGAGAGAATGTGTGTGTGTGAGAGAGAGAGAATGTGTGTGAGAGAGAGAGAATGCGTGTGAGAGAGAGAATGCGTGTGTGTGAGAGAATGTGTGTGTGAGAGAGAGAGTGTGTGTGTGTGAGAGAGAGAGTGTGTGTGTGTGAGAGAATGCGGGTGTGAGAGAGAGAATGTGTGTGTGAGAGATAATGTGTGTGTGAGAGAGAATGCGTTTGTGGGAGAGAGAGAATGCGTGTGAGAGAGAGAGAGAGAGAATGTGTGTCAGAGAGAGAGAGAGAATGTGCGTGTGAGAGAGAGAACGTGTGTGTGAGGGAGAATGTGTGTGCGTGTGAGAGAATGTGTGTGTGTTAGAGAATGTGTGTGTGAGAGAGAGAATGTGTGTGTGTGAGAGAATGTGTGTGTGAGAGAATGTGTGTGTGTGTGAGAGAATGTGTGTGTGAGAGAGTGAATGTGTGTGTGTGAGAGCGAGAGTGTGTGTGAGAGCGAGAATGTGTGTGAGCGAGAATGTATGTGTGTGAGAGAGAGAATGTGTGTGTGAGAGAAAGAATGTGTGTGTTAGAGAGAGAATGTGTGTGAGAGAGAATGTGCGTGTGAGAGAGAAAATCTGTGTGTGAGAGGGAGAATGTGTGTGTGTGAGAGAGCATGCGTGTGTGAGAGAGAATGCGTGTGTGAGAGGGAGAATGTGTGTGTGTGAGAGAGCATGTGTGTGTGCGAGAGAATGCGTGTGTGAGACAGAATGTGTGTGAGAGAGGGAATGTGTGTGTGTGAGAGAGAATGTGTGAGTGTGAGAGAATGCGTGTGTGAGAGAGAATGTTTGTGTGGGCGAGAATGTGTGTGTGTGAGAGAGAACATGTGTGTGTGAGAGAGAATGTGTGTGTGTGTGAGAGAGAGCATGTGTGTGTGAGAGAGAGAATGCGTGTGTGTGAGAGAGAATGTGTGTGTGAGAGAGAATGTGTGTGAGAGAGAGAATGTGTGTGTGAGAGAGAGAATGTGTGTGTGAGAGAATGTGTGTGTGAGAGAATGTGTGTGTGTGTGAGAGAATGTGTGT
>NW_028270158.1:70063602-70073602 GCF_037043375.1 Chiloscyllium plagiosum | reverse complement strand
AGCATGTGTGTGTGCGAGAGAATGCGTGTGTGAGACAGAATGTGTGTGAGAGAGGGAATGTGTGTGTGTGAGAGAGAATGTGTGTGTGTGAGAGAATGTGTGAGTGTGAGAGAATGCGTGTGTGAGAGAGAATGTTTGTGTGGGCGAGAATGTGTGTGTGAGAGAGAGAACGTGTGTGTGTGAGAGAGAGCATGTGTGTGTGAGAGAGAGAATGCGTGTGTGTGAGAGAGAATGTGTGTGTGAGAGAGAATGTGTGTGAGAGAGAGAATGTGTGTGTGAGAGAGAGAATGTGTGTGTGTGAGAGAATGTGTGTGTGAGAGAGAGAGAATGTGTGTGTGAGAGAGAGAATGTGTGTGTGTGAGAGAGAGAGAATGTGTGTGTGAGAGAGAGAATGAGTGTGTGAGTGGGAATTTGTGTGTGTGAGAGAGAGAATGTGTGTGTGAGAGAGAGAATGAATGTTTGAGAGAGAGAGAATGTGTGTTTGTGTGAGAGAGAGAATGAGTGTGTGAGCGAGAGAATGAGTGTGTGAGAGAGAGAATGTGTGAGTGAGAGAGAGAATGTGTGTGTGAGAGAGAGAATGTGTTTGCGTGAGAGAATGTGTGTGTGTGAGAGAGAGAGAATGTGTGTGTGTGAGAGAGAGAATGTGTTTGCGTGAGAGAATGTGTGTGTGTGAGAGAGAGAGAATGTGTGTGTGTGAGAGAGAATGTGTGTGTGTGAGAGAGAGAGAATGTGTGTGTGTGCGAGAATGTGTGTGTATGTGAGAGAGAATGTGTGTGAGAGAGAGAGAATGCGTGTGAGAGAGAGAATGCGTGTGTGTGAGAGAATGTGTGTGTGAGAGAGAGAGTGTGTGTGTGTGAGAGAATGCGGATGTTAGAGAGAGAATGCGTGTGTGAGAGATAATGTGTGTGTGTGAGAGAGCATGTGTGTGTGCGAGAGAATGCGTGTGTGAGACAGAATATGTGTGAGAGAGGGAATGTGTGTGTGTGAGAGAGAGAATGTGTGTGTGTGAGAGAATGTGTGAGTGTGAGAGAATGCGTGTGTGTGTGAGAGAGAATGTTTGTGTGGGCGAGAATGTGTGTGTGTGAGAGAGAACGTGTGTGTGTGTGAGAGAGAATGTGTGTGTGTGAGAGAGAGCATGTGTGTGAGAGAGAGAATGCGTGTGTGTGAGAGAGAATGTGTGTGAGAGAGAGAATGTGTGTGTGAGAGAGAGAATGTGTGTGTGTGAGAGAATGTGTGTGTGAGAGAGAGAGAATGTGTGTGTGAGAGAGAGAATGTGTGTGTGTGAGAGAGAGAGAATGTGTGTGAGAGAGAGAGAATGCGTGTGAGAGAGAGAATGCGTGTGTGTGAGAGAATGTGTGTGTGAGAGAGAGAGTGTGTGTGTGTGAGAGAATGCGGGTGTGAGAGAGAGAATGCGTGTGTGAGAGATAATGTGTGTGTGTGAGAGAGCATGTGTGTGTGCGAGAGAATGCGTGTGTGAGACAGAATATGTGTGAGAGAGGGAATGTGTGTGTGTGAGAGAGAATGTGTGTGTGTGAGAGAATGTGTGAGTGTGAGAGAATGCGTGTGTGTGGGAGAGAGAATGTTTGTGTGGGCGAGAATGTGTGTGTGTGAGAGAGAACGTGTGTGTGTGAGAGAGAATGTGTGTGTGTGAGAGAGAGCATGTGTGTGAGAGAGAGAATGCGTGTGTGTGAGAGAGAATGTGTGTGAGAGAGAGAATGTGTGTGTGAGAGAGAGAATGTGTGTGTGTGAGAGAATGTGTGTGTGAGAGAGAGAGAATGTGTGTGTGAGAGAGAGAATGTGTGTGTGTGAGAGAGAGAGAATGTGTGTGAGAGAGAGAGAATGCGTGTGAGAGAGAGAATGCGTGTGTGTGAGAGAATGTGTGTGTGAGAGAGAGAGTGTGTGTGTGAGAGAGAATGCGGGTGTGAGAGAGAGAATGCGTGTGTGAGAGATAATGTGTGTGTGAGAGAGAATGCGTTTGTGGGAGAGAGAGAATGCGTGTGAGAGAGAGAGAGAGAGAATGTGTGTCAGAGAGAGAGAGAGAATGTGCGTGTGAGAGAGAGAACGTGTGTGTGAGGGAGAATGTGTGTGCGTGTGAGAGAATGTGTGTGTGTTAGAGAATGTGTGTGTGAGAGAGAGAATGTGTGTGTGTGAGAGAATGTGTGTGTGAGAGAATGTGTGTGTGTGTGAGAGAATGTGTGTGTGAGAGAGTGAATGTGTGTGTGTGAGAGCGAGAGTGTGTGTGAGAGCGAGAATGTGTGTGAGTGAGAATGTATGTGTGTGAGAGAGAGAATGTGTGTGTGAGAGAAAGAATGTATGTGTTCGAGAGAGAATGCGTGTGAGAGAGAATGTGCGTGTGAGAGAGAAAATCTGTGTGTGTGAGAGAATGTGTGTGTGTGAGAGAGCATGCGTGTGTGAGAGAGAATGCGTGTGTGAGAGGGAGAATGTGTGTGTGTGAGAGAGCATGTGTGTGTGCGAGAGAATGCGTGTGTGAGACAGAATGTGTGTGAGAGAGGGAATGTGTGTGTGTGAGAGAGAATGTGTGTGTGTGAGAGAATGTGTGAGTGTGAGAGAATGCGTGTGTGAGAGAGAATGTTTGTGTGGGCGAGAATGTGTGTGTGAGAGAGAGAACGTGTGTGTGTGAGAGAGAGCATGTGTGTGTGAGAGAGAGAATGCGTGTGTGTGAGAGAGAATGTGTGTGTGAGAGAGAATGTGTGTGAGAGAGAGAATGTGTGTGTGAGAGAGAGAATGTGTGTGTGTGAGAGAATGTGTGTGTGAGAGAGAGAGAATGTGTGTGTGAGAGAGAGAATGTGTGTGTGTGAGAGAGAGAGAATGTGTGTGTGAGAGAGAGAATGAGTGTGTGAGTGGGAATTTGTGTGTGTGAGAGAGAGAATGTGTGTGTGAGAGAGAGAATGAATGTTTGAGAGAGAGAGAATGTGTGTTTGTGTGAGAGAGAGAATGAGTGTGTGAGCGAGAGAATGAGTGTGTGAGAGAGAGAATGTGTGAGTGAGAGAGAGAATGTGTGTGTGAGAGAGAGAATGTGTTTGCGTGAGAGAATGTGTGTGTGTGAGAGAGAGAGAATGTGTGTGTGTGAGAGAGAGAATGTGTTTGCGTGAGAGAATGTGTGTGTGTGAGAGAGAGAGAATGTGTGTGTGTGAGAGAGAATGTGTGTGTGTGAGAGAGAGAGAATGTGTGTGTGTGCGAGAATGTGTGTGTATGTGAGAGAGAATGTGTGTGAGAGAGAGAGAATGCGTGTGAGAGAGAGAATGCGTGTGTGTGAGAGAATGTGTGTGTGAGAGAGAGAGTGTGTGTGTGTGAGAGAATGCGGATGTTAGAGAGAGAATGCGTGTGTGAGAGATAATGTGTGTGTGTGAGAGAGCATGTGTGTGTGCGAGAGAATGCGTGTGTGAGACAGAATATGTGTGAGAGAGGGAATGTGTGTGTGTGAGAGAGAGAATGTGTGTGTGTGAGAGAATGTGTGAGTGTGAGAGAATGCGTGTGTGTGTGAGAGAGAATGTTTGTGTGGGCGAGAATGTGTGTGTGTGAGAGAGAACGTGTGTGTGTGTGAGAGAGAATGTGTGTGTGTGAGAGAGAGCATGTGTGTGAGAGAGAGAATGCGTGTGTGTGAGAGAGAATGTGTGTGAGAGAGAGAATGTGTGTGTGAGAGAGAGAATGTGTGTGTGTGAGAGAATGTGTGTGTGAGAGAGAGAGAATGTGTGTGTGAGAGAGAGAATGTGTGTGTGTGAGAGAGAGAGAATGTGTGTGAGAGAGAGAGAATGCGTGTGAGAGAGAGAATGCGTGTGTGTGAGAGAATGTGTGTGTGAGAGAGAGAGTGTGTGTGTGTGAGAGAATGCGGGTGTGAGAGAGAGAATGCGTGTGTGAGAGATAATGCGTGTGTGAGAGAGAATGCGTTTGTGGGAGAGAGAGAATGCGTGTGAGAGAGAGAGAGAGAGAATGTGTGTCAGAGAGAGAGAGAGAATGTGCGTGTGAGAGAGAGAACGTGTGTGTGAGGGAGAATGTGTGTGCGTGTGAGAGAATGTGTGTGTGTTAGAGAATGTGTGTGTGAGAGAGAGAATGTGTGTGTGTGAGAGAATGTGTGTGTGAGAGAATGTGTGTGTGTGTGAGAGAATGTGTGTGTGAGAGAGTGAATGTGTGTGTGTGAGAGCGAGAGTGTGTGTGAGAGCGAGAATGTGTGTGAGTGAGAATGTATGTGTGTGAGAGAGAGAATGTGTGTGTGAGAGAAAGAATGTATGTGTTAGAGAGAGAATGCGTGTGAGAGAGAATGTGCGTGTGAGAGAGAAAATCTGTGTGTGTGAGAGAATGTGTGTGTGTGAGAGAGCATGCGTGTGTGAGAGAGAATGCGTGTGTGAGAGGGAGAATGTGTGTGTGTGAGAGAGCATGTGTGTGTGCGAGAGAATGCGTGTGTGAGACAGAATGTGTGTGAGAGAGGGAATGTGTGTGTGTGAGAGAGAATGTGTGTGTGTGAGAGAATGTGTGAGTGTGAGAGAATGCGTGTGTGAGAGAGAATGTTTGTGTGGGCGAGAATGTGTGTGTGAGAGAGAGAACGTGTGTGTGTGAGAGAGAATGTGTGTGTGTGAGAGAGAGCATGTGTGTGTGAGAGAGAGAATGCGTGTGTGTGAGAGAGAATGTGTGTGTGAGAGAGAATGTGTGTGAGAGAGAGAATGTGTGTGTGAGAGAGAGAATGTGTGTGTGTGAGAGAATGTGTGTGTGAGAGAGAGAGAATGTGTGTGTGAGAGAGAGAATGTGTGTGTGTGAGAGAGAGAGAATGTGTGTGTGAGAGAGAGAATGAGTGTGTGAGTGGGAATTTGTGTGTGTGAGAGAGAGAATGTGTGTGTGAGAGAGAGAATGAATGTTTGAGAGAGAGAGAATGTGTGTTTGTGTGAGAGAGAGAATGAGTGTGTGAGCGAGAGAATGAGTGTGTGAGAGAGAGAATGTGTGAGTGAGAGAGAGAATGTGTGTGTGAGAGAGAGAATGTGTTTGCGTGAGAGAATGTGTGTGTGTGAGAGAGAGAGAATGTGTGTGTGTGAGAGAGAATGTGTGTGTGTGAGAGAGAGAGAATGTGTGTGTGTGCGAGAATGTGTGTGTATGTGAGAGAGAATGTGTGTGAGAGAGAGAGAATGCGTGTGAGAGAGAGAATGCGTGTGTGTGAGAGAATGTGTGTGTGAGAGAGAGAGTGTGTGTGTGTGAGAGAATGCGGATGTTAGAGAGAGAATGCGTGTGTGAGAGATAATGTGTGTGTGAGAGAGAATGCGTTTGTGGGAGAGAGAGAATGCGTGTGAGAGAGAGAGAGAGAGAATGTGCGTGTGAGAGAGAGAACGTGTGTGTGAGGGAGAATGTGTGTGTGTGAGAGAGAATGTGTGTGTGTGAGAGAGAATGTGTGTCAGAGAGAGAGAGAATGTGTGTGAGAGAGAGAATGTCTGTGTGTGAGAGACAATGTGTGTGTAAGAGAGAGAATTTGTATGAGAGAGAGAGAGAATGTGTGAGTGTGAGAGAATGCGTGTGTGAGGGAGAGAATGTGTGTGTGAGAGAGAATGTGTGTGTGTGAGAGAATGTGTGTGAGAGAGAGAATGTGGTTGTGAGAGAGAACGTGTGTGAGAGCGAGAATGCGTGTGTGCAAGAGAGGTAGAATGCTTGTGTGAGAGAGAATGTGTTTGTGTGAGAGAGAATGCGTGTGTGCAAGAGAGGGAGAATGCGTGAGTGAGAGAGAATGTGTGTGTGAGAGAGAATGCGTGTGTGTGAGAGAGAATGAGTGTGTGAGAGAGAGAATGTGTGTGCGAGAGAGAGAATGCGTGTGTGTGCGAGAGAGAGAATGCTTGTGTGTGAGAGAGCATGTGTGTGTGAGAGAGAATGCGTGTGTGAGAGAGAGAATGTGTGTGAGAGAGAGAATGTGTGTGAGAGAGGGAATGCGTGTGTGAGAGAGAATGTGTGTGAGAGAGAATGTGTGTGTGAGAGAGAATGTGTTTGTGAGAGAGAGAAGGTGTGTGTGAGTGAGAATGTGTGTGTGAGAGAATGCGTGTGTGAGAGAGAGAATGCGTGTGTGAAAGAGAGAATGTGTGCGTGAGAGAGAATGTGTGTGTGTGTGAGAGAGAATGTGTGTGTGTGAGAGAGTATGTGTGTGTGAGAGAGAGAATGTGTGTGTCTGAGAGAATGTGTGTGTGAGAGAGAGAATGTGTGTGAGAGAGAGAGAATGTGTGTGTGAGAGAGAATGTGTGTGTGAGAGAATGCGTGTTTGTGTCAGAGAATGTGTGTGTGTGAGAGAATGTGTGCGTGAGACAGAGAGAATGTGTGTGTGAAATAGAGAATATGTGTGTGAGAGAGAAAATGAGTGTGTGAGAGGGAATTTGTGTGTGTGAGTGAGAGAATGTGTGTGTGTGTGAGAGAGAGGATGTGTGTCTAAGCGAGAATGTGTGTGTGAGAGAGAGAATGCGTGTGTGAAAGAGAGAATGCGTGTGTGAGAGAGAGAATGCGTGTGTGAGAGTGAAGGTGTGTGTGTGAGAGAGAGAGAATGTGTGTGTGAGAGAGAGAATGTGTGTTTGTGAGAGAGAGAATGTGTGTGAGAGAGAATGCGCGTGTACAAGAGAGAGAGAATGCGTGTGTGAGAGAGTGAATGTGTGTGTGAGAGAGAATGCATGTGTGAGAGAGAGAATGTGTGTGTGAGAGTGAGTAATTGTGTGTGTGTGAGAGGGAGAATGTGTGTGTAAGCGAGAGAATGTGTGTGAGAGAGAGAATGTGTGTGAGAGAGGGAATGCGTGTGTGAGAGAGAGAATGTGTGTGAGAGAGAGAATGTGTGTGAGAGAGGGAATGCGTGTGTGAGAGAGAATGTGTGTGAGAGAGAATGTGTGTGTGAGAGAGAATGTGTTTGTGAGAGAGAGAAGGTGTGTGTGAGTGAGAATGTGTGTGTGAGAGAATGCGTGTGTGAGAGAGAGAATGCGTGTGTGAAAGAGAGAATGTGTGCGTGAGAGAGAATGTGTGTGTGTGTGAGAGAGAATGTGTGTGTGTGAGAGAGTATGTGTGTGTGAGAGAGAGAATGTGTGTGTCTGAGAGAATGTGTGTGTGAGAGAGAGAATGTGTGTGAGAGAGAGAGAATGTGTGTGTGAGAGAGAATGTGTGTGTGAGAGAATGCGTGTTTGTGTCAGAGAATGTGTGTGTGTGAGAGAATGTGTGCGTGAGACAGAGAGAATGTGTGTGTGAAATAGAGAATATGTGTGTGAGAGAGAAAATGAGTGTGTGAGAGGGAATTTGTGTGTGTGAGTGAGAGAATGTGTGTGTGTGTGAGAGAGAGGATGTGTGTCTAAGCGAGAATGTGTGTGTGAGAGAGAGAATGCGTGTGTGAAAGAGAGAATGCGTGTGTGAGAGAGAGAATGCGTGTGTGAGAGTGAAGGTGTGTGTGTGAGAGAGAGAGAATGTGTGTGTGAGAGAGAGAATGTGTGTTTGTGAGAGAGAGAATGTGTGTGAGAGAGAATGCGTGTGTACAAGAGAGAGAGAATGCGTGTGTGAGAGAGTGAATGTGTGTGTGAGAGAGAATGCATGTGTGAGAGAGAGAATGTGTGTGTGAGAGTGAGTAATTGTGTGTGTGTGAGAGGGAGAATGTGTGTGTGAGCGAGATAGTATGTGTGTGAGAGAGAGAATGTGTGTGTGTGAGAGAGAATGTGTGTGTGTTGGAAAGAGAAAATGTGTGTGAGAGAGAGAGTATGTGTGTGTGTGAGAGAGAGAATGTGTGTGTGTGAGAGAATGTGTGTGTGTTAGAGAATGCGTGTGTGTGAGAGAGAATGAGTGTGTGAGAGAGAGAATGTGTGTGCGAGAGAGAGAATGCGTGTGTGTGCGAGAGAGAGAATGCTTGTGTGTGAGAGAGCATGTGTGTGTGAGAGAGAATGCGTGTGTGAGAGAGAGAATGTGTGTGAGAGAGAGAATGTGTGTGAGAGAGGGAATGCGTGTGTGAGAGAGAATGTGTGTGAGAGAGAATGTGTGTGTGAGAGAGAATGTGTTTGTGAGAGAGAGAAGGTGTGTGTGAGTGAGAATGTGTGTGTGAGAGAATGCGTGTGTGAGAGAGAGAATGCGTGTGTGAAAGAGAGAATGTGTGCGTGAGAGAGAATGTGTGTGTGTGTGAGAGAGAATGTGTGTGTGTGAGAGAGTATGTGTGTGTGAGAGAGAGAATGTGTGTGTCTGAGAGAATGTGTGTGTGAGAGAGAGAATGTGTGTGAGAGAGAGAGAATGTGTGTGTGAGAAAGAATGTGTGTGTGAGAGAATGCGTGTTTGTGTCAGAGAATGTGTGTGTGTGAGAGAATGTGTGCGTGAGACAGAGAGAATGTGTGTGTGAAATAGAGAATATGTGTGTGAGAGAGAAAATGAGTGTGTGAGAGGGAATTTGTGTGTGTGAGTGAGAGAATGTGTGTGTGTGTGAGAGAGAGGATGTGTGTCTAAGCGAGAATGTGTGTGTGAGAGAGAGAATGCGTGTGTGAAAGAGAGAATGCGTGTGTGAGAGAGAGAATGCGTGTGTGAGAGTGAAGGTGTGTGTGTGAGAGAGAGAGAATGTGTGTGTGAGAGAGAGAATGTGTGTTTGTGAGAGAGAGAATGTGTGTGAGAGAGAATGCGCGTGTACAAGAGAGAGAGAATGCGTGTGTGAGAGAGTGAATGTGTGTGTGAGAGAGAATGCATGTGTGAGAGAGAGAATGTGTGTGTGAGAGTGAGTAATTGTGTGTGTGTGAGAGGGAGAATGTGTGTGTAAGCGAGAGAATGTGTGTGAGAGAGAGAATGTGTGTGAGAGAGGGAATGCGTGTGTGAGAGAGAGAATGTGTGTGAGAGAGAGAATGTGTGTGAGAGAGGGAATGCGTGTGTGAGAGAGAATGTGTGTGAGAGAGAATGTGTGTGTGAGAGAGAATGTGTTTGTGAGAGAGAGAAGGTGTGTGTGAGTGAGAATGTGTGTGTGAGAGAATGCGTGTGTGAGAGAGAGAATGCGTGTGTGAAAGAGAGAATGTGTGCGTGAGAGAGAATGTGTGTGTGTGTGAGAGAGAATGTGTGTGTGTGAGAGAGTATGTGTGTGTGAGAGAGAGAATGTGTGTGTCTGAGAGAATGTGTGTGTGAGAGAGAGAATGTGTGTGAGAGAGAGAGAATGTGTGTGTGAGAGAGAATGTGTGTGTGAGAGAATGCGTGTTTGTGTCAGAGAATGTGTGTGTGTGAGAGAATGTGTGCGTGAGACAGAGAGAATGTGTGTGTGAAATAGAGAATATGTGTGTGAGAGAGAAAATGAGTGTGTGAGAGGGAATTTGTGTGTGTGAGTGAGAGAATGTGTGTGTGTGTGAGAGAGAGGATGTGTGTCTAAGCGAGAATGTGTGTGTGAGAGAGAGAATGCGTGTGTGAAAGAGAGAATGCGTGTGTGAGAGAGAGAATGCGTGTGTGAGAGTGAAGGTGTGTGTGTGAGAGAGAGAGAATGTGTGTGTGAGAGAGAGAATGTGTGTTTGTGAGAGAGAGAATGTGTGTGAGAGAGAATGCGTGTGTACAAGAGAGAGAGAATGCGTGTGTGAGAGAGTGAATGTGTGTGTGAGAGAGAATGCATGTGTGAGAGAGAGAATGTGTGTGTGAGAGTGAGTAATTGTGTGTGTGTGAGAGGGAGAATGTGTGTGTGAGCGAGATAGTATGTGTGTGAGAGAGAGAATGTGTGTGTGTGAGAGAGAATGTGTGTGTGTTGGAAAGAGAAAATGTGTGTGAGAGAGAGAGTATGTGTGTGTGTGAGAGAGAGAATGTGTGTGTGTGAGAGAATGTGTGTGTGTTAGAGAATGTGTGTGTGAGAGAGAGAATGTGTGTGTGTGAGAGAATGTGTGTGTGAGAGAATGTGTGTGTGTGTGAGAGAATGTGTGTGTGAGAGAGAGAATGTGTATGTGAGAGAGAATGTGTGTGTGTGAGAGAGTGAATGTGTGCGTGAGAGAGAATGTGTGCGTGTGAGGGATAATGTGTGTGTGAGAGAGAGTTGTGTGTGTGAGAGAGC
>NW_028270158.1:70028602-70056102 GCF_037043375.1 Chiloscyllium plagiosum | reverse complement strand
AGAGAATGTGTGTGTGAGAGAGAATGTGTGTGTGTGAGAGAATGTGTGTGAGAGAGAGAATGTGGTTGTGAGAGAGAACGTGTGTGAGAGCGAGAATGCGTGTGTGCAAGAGAGGTAGAATGCTTGTGTGAGAGAGAATGTGTGTGTGTGAGAGAGAATGCGTGTGTGCAAGAGAGGGAGAATGCGTGAGTGAGAGAGAATGTGTGTGTGAGAGAGAATGCGTGTGTGTGAGAGAGAATGAGTGTGTGAGAGAGAGAATGTGTGTGCGAGAGAGAGAATGCGTGTGTGTGCGAGAGAGAGAATGCTTGTGTGTGAGAGAGCATGTGTGTGTGAGAGAGAATGCGTGTGTGAGAGAGAGAATGTGTGTGTGTGAGACAGAATGTGTGTATGTGACAGAGAATGTGTGTGTGTGAGAGAGAGAATGTGTGTGTGAGAGAGAGAATGCATGTGTATAAGAGAGAATGTGTGTGTGTGTGACAGAATGTGTGTGACAGAGAGAATGTGTGTGTGAGAGAGAGAATGTGTGTGTGTGAGAGAGAATGTGTGTGTGAGAGAGAGAATGAATGTTTGTGAGAGAGAGAATGTGTGTATGTGTGTGAGAGAGAATGAGTGTGTCAGGAGAGAATGAGTGTGTGAGAGAGAGAAAGTGTGTGAGAGAGAGAGAATGTGTGTGTGTGAGAGAGAATGTGTTTGCGTGAGAGAATGTGTGTGTGAGAGAGAGAAAGAATGTGTGTGTGTGAGAGATAATGTGTGTGTGTGTGTGAGAGAATGTGTGTGTGTGTGAGAATGTTTTTGTATGTGAGGGAGTATGTGTGTGTGAGAGAGAGAATGCATGTGTGTGAGAGAGAATGCGTGTGTGAGAGAGAAAGTGTGTGTGTTGTTGAGAGAAAATGTGTGTGTGAGAGAGAGTATGTGTGAGTGAGAGAGAGAATGTGTGTGTGTGAGAGAATGTGTGTGTGTTAGAGAATGTGTGTGTGAGAGAGAGAATGTGTGTGTGTGAGAGAATGTGTGTGTGAGAGAATGTGTGTGTGTGTGAGAGAATGTGTGTGTGAGAGAGAGAATGTGTGTGTGTGAGAGCGAGAATGTGTGTGAGCGAGAATGTATGTGTGTGAGAGAGAGAATGTGTGTGTGAGAGAAAGAATGCCTGTGTTAGAGAGAGAATGAGTGTGAGAGAGAATGTGCGTGTGAGAGAGAAAATCTGTGTGTGTGAGGGAATGTGTGTGTGTGAGAGAGCATGCGTGTGTGAGAGAGAATGCGTGCGTGAGAGGGAGAATGTGTGTGTGTGAGAGAGCATGTGTGTGTGCGAGAGAATGCGTGTGTGAGACAGAATGTGTGTGAGAGAGGGAATGTGTGTGTGTGAGAGAGAACGTGTGTGTGTGAGAGAATGTGTGAGTGTGAGAGAATGCGTGTGTGTGAGAGAGAATGTTTGTGTGGGCGAGAATGTGTGTGTGTGAGAGAGAACGTGTGTGTGTGAGAGAGAATGTGTGTGTGTGAGAGAGAGCATGTGTGTGAGAGAGAGAATGCGTGTGTGTGAGAGAGAATGTGTGTGAGAGAGAGAATGTGTGTGTGAGAGAGAGAATGTGTGTGTGTGAGAGAATGTGTGTGTGAGAGAGAGAGAATGTGTGTGTGAGAGAGAGAATGTGTGTGTGTGAGAGAGAGAGAATGTGTGTGAGAGAGAGAGAATGCGTGTGAGAGAGAGAATGCGTGTGTGTGAGAGAATGTGTGTGTGAGAGAGAGAGAGTGTGTGTGTGTGAGAGAGAGAGTGTGTGTGTGTGAGAGAATGCGGGTGTGAGAGAGAGAATGCGTGTGTGAGAGATAATGTGTGTGTGAGAGAGAATGCGTTTGTGGGAGAGAGAGAATGCGTGTGAGAGAGAGAGAGAGAATGTGTGTCAGAGAGAGAGAGAGAATGTGCGTGTGAGAGAGAGAACGTTTGTGTGAGGGAGAATGTGTGTGCGTGTGAGAGAATGTGTGTGTGTTAGAGAATGTGTGTGTGAGAGAGAGAATGTGTGTGTGTGAGAGAATGTGTGTGTGAGAGAATGTGTGTGTGTGTGAGAGAATGTGTGTGTGAGAGAGTGAATGTGTGTGTGTGAGAGCGAGAGTGTGTGTGAGAGCGAGAATGTGTGTGAGCGAGAATGTATGTGTGTGAGAGAGAGAATGTGTGTGTGAGAGAAAGAATGTGTGTGTTAGAGAGAGAATGTGTGTGAGAGAGAATGTGCGTATGAGAGAGAAAATCTGTGTGTGTGAGAGAATGTGTGTGTGTGAGAGAGCATGCGTGTGTGAGAGAGAATGCGTGTGTGAGAGGGAGAATGTGTGTGTGTGAGAGAGCATGTGTGTGTGCGAGAGAATGCGTGTGTGAGACAGAATGTGTGTGAGAGAGGGAATGTGTGTGTGTGAGAGAGAACGTGTGTGTGTGAGAGAATGTGTGAGTGTGAGAGAATGCGTGTGTGAGAGAGAATGTTTGTGTGGGCGAGAATGTGTGTGTGTGAGAGAGAACGTGTGTGTGAGAGAGAATGTGTGTGTGTGAGAGAGAGCATGTGTGTGTGAGAGAGAGAATGCGTGTGTGTGAGAGAGAATGTGTGTGTGAGAGAGAATGTGTGTGAGAGAGAGAATGTGTGTGTGAGAGAGAGAATGTGTGTGTGTGAGAGAATGTGTGTGTGAGAGAGAGAGAATGTGTGTGTGAGAGAGAGAATGTGTGTGTGTGAGAGAGAAAGAATGTGTGTGTGTGAGAGAGAATGAGTGTGTGAGTGGGAATTTGTGTGTGTGGGAGAGAGAATGTGTGTGTGAGAGAGAGAATGAATGTTTGAGAGAGAGAGAATGTGTGTTTGTGTGAGAGAGAGAATGAGTGTGTGAGCGAGAGAATGTGTGTGTGAGAGAGAGAATGTGTGAGTGAGAGAGAGAATGTGTGTGTGAGAGAGAGAATGTGTGTGTGTGAGAGAGAGAGAATGTGTGTGTGTGCGAGAATGTGTGTGTATGTGAGAGAGAATGTGTGTGAGAGAGAGAGAATGCGTGTGAGAGAGAGAATGCGTGTGTGTGAGAGAATGTGTGTGTGAGAGAGAGAGTGTGTGTGTGTGAGAGAATGCGGATGTTAGAGAGAGAATGTGTGTGTGAGAGAGAATGCGTTTGTGGGAGAGAGAGAATGCGTGTGAGAGAGAGAGAGAGAGAATGTGCGTGTGAGAGAGAGAACGTGTGTGTGAGGGAGAATGTGTGTGTGTGAGAGAGAATGTGTGTGTGTGAGAGAGAATGTGTGTCAGAGAGAGAGAGAATGTGTGTGAGAGAGAGAATGTCTGTGTGTGAGAGACAATGTGTGTGTAAGAGAGAGAATTTGTATGAGAGAGAGAGAGAATGTGTGAGTGTGAGAGAATGCGTGTGTGAGGGAGAGAATGTGTGTGTGAGAGAGAATGTGTGTGTGTGAGAGAATGTGTGTGAGAGAGAGAATGTGGTTGTGAGAGAGAACGTGTGTGAGAGCGAGAATGCGTGTGTGCAAGAGAGGTAGAATGCTTGTGTGAGAGAGAATGCGTGTGTGAGAGAGAGAATGTGTTTGCGTGAGAGAATGTGTGTGTGTGAGAGAGAGAGAATGTATGTGAGAGAGAGAATGCGTGTGTGTGAGAGAATGTGTGTGTGAGAGAGAGAGTGTGTGTGTGTGAGAGAATGCGGATGTTAGAGAGAGAATGCGTGTGTGAGAGATAATGTGTGTGTGAGAGAGAATGCGTTTGTGGGAGAGAGAGAATGCGTGTGAGAGAGAGAGAGAGAGAATGTGCGTGTGAGAGAGAGAACGTGTGTGTGAGGGAGAATGTGTGTGTGTGAGAGAGAATGTGTGTGTGTGAGAGAGAATGTGTGTCAGAGAGAGAGAGAATGTGTGTGAGAGAGAGAATGTCTGTGTGTGAGAGACAATGTGTGTGTAAGAGAGAGAATTTGTATGAGAGAGAGAGAATGTGTGAGTGTGAGAGAATGCGTGTGTGAGGGAGAGAATGTGTGTGTGAGAGAGAATGTGTGTGTGTGAGAGAATGTGTGTGAGAGAGAGAATGTGGTTGTGAGAGAGAACGTGTGTGAGAGCGAGAATGCGTGTGTGCAAGAGAGGTAGAATGCTTGTGTGAGAGAGAATGTGTGTGTTTGAGAGAGAATGCGTGTGTGCAAGAGAGGGAGAATGCGTGAGTGAGAGAGAATGTGTGTGTGAGAGAGAATGCGTGTGTGTGAGAGAGAATGAGTGTGTGAGAGAGAGACTGTGTGTGCGAGAGAGAGAATGCGTGTGTGTGCGAGAGAGAGAATGCTTGTGTGTGAGAGAGCATGTGTGTGTGAGAGAGAATGCGTGTGTGAGAGAGAGAATGTGTGTGAGAGAGAGAATGTGTGTGAGAGAGGGAATGCGTGTGTGAGAGAGAATGTGTGTGAGAGAGAATGTGTGTGTGAGAGAGAATGTGTTTGTGAGAGAGAGAAGGTGTGTGTGAGTGAGAATGTGTGTGTGAGAGAATGCGTGTGTGAGAGAGAGAATGCGTGTGTGAAAGAGAGAATGTGTGCGTGAGAGAGAATGTGTGTGTGTGTGAGAGAGAATGTGTGTGTGTGAGAGAGTATGTGTGTGAGAGAGAGAGAATGTGTGTGTCTGAGAGAATGTGTGTGTGAGAGAGAGAATGTGTGTGAGAGAGAGAGAATGTGTGTGTGAGAGAGAATGTGTGTGTGAGAGAATGCGTGTTTGTGTCAGAGAATGTGTGTGTGTGAGAGAATGTGTGCGTGAGACAGAGAGAATGTGTGTGTGAAATAGAGAATATGTGTGTGAGAGAGAAAATGAGTGTGTGAGAGGGAATTTGTGTGTGTGAGTGAGAGAATGTGTGTGTGTGTGAGAGAGAGGATGTGTGTGTAAGCGAGAATGTGTGTGTGTGAGAGAGAGAATGCGTGTGTGAAAGAGAGAATGTGTGTGTGAGAGAGAGAATACGTGTGTGAGAGAGAAGGTGTGTGTGTGAGAGAGAGAGAATGTGTGTGTGAGAGAGAGAATGTGTGTTTGTGAGAGAGAGAATGTGTGTGAGAGAGAATGCGTGTGTACAAGAGAGAGAGAATGCGTGTGTGAGAGAGTGAATGTGTGTGTGAGAGAGAATGCATGTGTGAGAGAGAGAATGTGTGTGTGAGAGGGAGAATGTGTGTGTGAGCGAGATAGTATGTGTGTGAGAGAGAGAATGTGTGTGTGTGAGAGAGAATGTGTGTGTGTTGGAGAGAGAAAATGTGTGTGAGAGAGAGAGTATGTTTGTGTGAGAGAGAGAATGTGTGTGTGTGAGAGAATGTGTGTGTGTTAGAGAATGTGTGTGTGAGAGAGAGAATGTGTGTGTGCAAGAGAGGGAGAATGCGTGAGTGAGAGAGAATGTGTGTGTGAGAGAGAATGCGTGTGTGTGAGAGAGAATGTGTGTGTGAGAGAGAATGTGTGTGTGTGAGAGAGTGAATGTGTGCGTGAGAGAGAATGTGTGCGTGTGAGGGAGAATGTGTGTGTGAGAGAGAGTTGTGTGTGTGAGAGAGAGAATATGTGTATGTGAGAGAATGTGTGTGAGAGAATGTGTGTGTGAGAGAGAGAATGTGTGTGTGTGTGAGAGAATGTGTGTGTGAGAGAATGCGTGTGTGAGAGAGAATGCCTGTGTGAAGAGAGAGAGAGAATGTGTGTGTGTGAGAGAGAATGTGTGTGAGAGAGAGAATGTGTGTGTGAGAGAGAGAATGTGTGTGTGTGAGAGAATGTGTGTGTGTGAGAGAATGCGTGTGTGAGAGAGAATGTGTGTGTGAGCGAGAATGTGTGTGTGTGAGAGAGAGAATGTGTCTGTGTGAGACAGAATGTGTGTATGTGACAGAGAATGTGTGTGTGTGAGAGAGAGAATGTGTGTGTGAGAGAGAGAATGCGTGTGTATAAGAGAGAATGTGTGTGTGTGTGACAGAGAGAATGTGTGTGTGACAGAGAGAATGTGTGTGTGAGAGAGAGAATGTGTGTGTGTGAGAGAGAATGTGTGTGTGAGAGAGAGAACGTGTGTGTGAGTGAGAGAATGAGTGTGTGAGAGGGAATTTGTGTGTGTGAGAGAGAGAATGAATGTTTGTGAGAGAGAGAATGTGTGTATGTGTGTGAGAGAGAATGAGTGTGTCAGGAGAGAATGAGTGTGTGAGAGAGAGAAAGTGTGTGAGAGAGAGAGAATGTGTGTGTGTGAGAGAGAATGTGTTTGCGTGAGAGAATGTGTGTGTGAGAGAGAGAAAGAATGTGTGTGTGTGAGAGATAATGTGTGTGTGTGAGAGAGAGAATGTGTGTGTGTGTGAGAATGTGTTTGTATGTGAGGGAGAATGTGTGTGTGAGAGAGAGAATGCATGTGTGTGAGAGAGAATGCGTGTGTGAGAGAGAAAGTGTGTGTGTTGGAGAGAGAAAATGTGTGTGTGAGAGAGAGTATGTGTGAGTGAGAGAGAGAATGTGTGTGTGTGAGAGAATGTGTGTGTGTTAGAGAATGTGTGTGTGAGAGAGAGAATGTATGTGTGTGAGAGAATGTGTGTGTGAGAGAATGTGTGTGTGTGTGAGAGAATGTGTGTGTGAGAGAGAGAATGTGTGTGTGTGAGAGCGAGAATGTGTGTGAGCGAGAATGTATGTGTGTGAGAGAGAGAATATGTGTGTGAGAGAAAGAATGCGTGTGTTAGAGAGAGAATGTGTGTGAGAGAGAATGTGCGTGTGAGAGAGAAAATCTGTGTGTGTGAGGGAATGTGTGTGTGTGAGAGAGCATGCGTGTGTGAGAGAGAATGCATGCGTGAGAGGGAGAATGTGTGTGTGTGAGAGAGCATGTGTGTGTGCGAGAGAATGCGTGTGTGAGACAGAATGTGTGTGAGAGAGGGAATGTGTGTGTGAGAGAGAACGTGTGTGTGTGAGAGAATGTGTGAGTGTGAGAGAATGCGTGTGTGTGAGAGAGAATGTTTGTGTGGGCGAGAATGTGTGTGTGTGAGAGAGAACGTGTGTGTGTGAGAGAGAATGTGTGTGTGTGAGAGAGAGCATGTGTGTGAGAGAGAGAGAATGCGTGTGTGTGAGAGAGAATGTGTGTGTGTGAGAGAATGTGTGTGTGTTAGAGAATGTGTGTGTGAGAGAGAGAATGTGTGTGTGCAAGAGAGGGAGAATGCGTGAGTGAGAGAGAATGTGTGTGTGAGAGAGAATGCGTGTGTGTGAGAGAGAATGTGTGTGTGAGAGAGAATGTGTGTGTGTGAGAGAGTGAATGTGTGCGTGAGAGAGAATGTGTGCGTGTGAGGGAGAATGTGTGTGTGAGAGAGAGTTGTGTGTGTGAGAGAGAGAATATGTGTATGTGAGAGAATGTGTGTGAGAGAATGTGTGTGTGAGAGAGAGAATGTGTGTGTGTGTGAGAGAATGTGTGTGTGAGAGAATGCGTGTGTGAGAGAGAATGCCTGTGTGAAGAGAGAGAGAGAATGTGTGTGTGTGAGAGAGAATGTGTGTGAGAGAGAGAATGTGTGTGTGAGAGAGAGAATGTGTGTGTGTGAGAGAATGTGTGTGTGTGAGAGAATGCGTGTGTGAGAGAGAATGTGTGTGTGAGCGAGAATGTGTGTGTGTGAGAGAGAGAATGTGTCTGTGTGAGACAGAATTTGTGTATGTGACAGAGAATGTGTGTGTGTGAGAGAGAGAATGTGTGTGTGAGAGAGAGAATGCGTGTGTATAAGAGAGAATGTGTGTGTGTGTGACAGAATGTGTGTGACAGAGAGAATGTGTGTGTGAGAGAGAGAATGTGTGTGTGTGAGAGAGAATGTGTGTGTGAGAGAGAGAGAGAACGTGTGTGTGAGTGAGAGAATGAGTGTGTGAGAGGGAATTTGTGTGTGTGAGAGAGAGAATGAATGTTTGTGAGAGAGAGAATGTGTGTATGTGTGTGAGAGAGAATGAGTGTGTCAGGAGAGAATGAGTGTGTGAGAGAGAGAAAGTGTGTGAGAGAGAGAGAATGTGTGTGTGTGAGAGAGAATGTGTTTGCGTGAGAGAATGTGTGTGTGAGAGAGAGAAAGAATGTGTGTGTGTGAGAGATAATGTGTGTGTGTGAGAGAGAGAATGTGTGTGTGTGTGAGAATGTGTTTGTATGTGAGGGAGAATGTGTGTGTGAGAGAGAGAATGCATGTGTGTGAGAGAGAATGCGTGTGTGAGAGAGAAAGTGTGTGTGTTGGAGAGAGAAAATGTGTGTGTGAGAGAGAGTATGTGTGAGTGAGAGAGAGAATGTGTGTGTGTGAGAGAATGTGTGTGTGTTAGAGAATGTGTGTGTGAGAGAGAGAATGTGTGTGTGTGAGAGAATGTGTGTGTGAGAGAATGTGTGTGTGTGTGAGAGAATGTGTGTGTGAGAGAGAGAATGTGTGTGTGTGAGAGCGAGAATGTGTGTGAGCGAGAATGTATGTGTGTGAGAGAGAGAATATGTGTGTGAGAGAAAGAATGCGTGTGTTAGAGAGAGAATGTGTGTGAGAGAGAATGTGCGTGTGAGAGAGAAAATCTGTGTGTGTGAGGGAATGTGTGTGTGTGAGAGAGCATGCGTGTGTGAGAGAGAATGCGTGCGTGAGAGGGAGAATGTGTGTGTGTGAGAGAGCATGTGTGTGTGCGAGAGAATGCGTGTGTGAGACAGAATGTGTGTGAGAGAGGGAATGTGTGTGTGTGAGAGAGAACGTGTGTGTGTGAGAGAATGTGTGAGTGTGAGAGAATGCGTGTGTGTGAGAGAGAATGTTTGTGTGGGCGAGAATGTGTGTGTGTGAGAGAGAACGTGTGTGTGTGAGAGAGAATGTGTGTGTGTGAGAGAGAGCATGTGTGTGAGAGAGAGAATGCGTGTGTGTGAGAGAGAATGTGTGTGAGAGAGAGAATGTGTGTGTGAGAGAGAGAATGTGTGTGTGTGAGAGAATGTGTGTGTGAGAGAGAGAGAATGTGTGTGTGAGAGAGAGAATGTGTGTGTGTGAGAGAGAGAGAATGTGTGTGAGAGAGAGAGAATGCGTGTGAGAGAGAGAATGCGTGTGTGTGAGAGAATGTGTGTGTGAGAGAGAGAGTGTGTGTGTGTGATAGAGAGAGTGTGTGTGTGTGAGAGAATGCGGGTGTGAGAGAGAGAATGCGTGTGTGAGAGATAATGTGTGTGTGAGAGAGAATGCGTTTGTGGGAGAGAGAGAATGCGTGTGAGAGAGAGAGAGAGAGAATGTGTGTCAGAGAGAGAGAGAATGTGCGTGTGAGAGAGAGAACGTGTGTGTGAGGGAGAATGTGTGTGCGTGTGAGAGAATGTGTGTGTGTTAGAGAATGTGTGTGTGAGAGAGAGAATGTGTGTGTGTGAGAGAATGTGTGTGTGAGAGAATGTGTGTGTGTGAGAGAGAATGTGTGTGTGAGAGAGTGAATGTGTGTGTGTGAGAGCGAGAGTGTGTGTGAGAGCGAGAATGTGTGTGAGCGAGAATGTATGTGTGTGAGAGAGAGAATGTGTGTGTGAGAGAAAGAATGTGTGTGTTAGAGAGAGAATGTGTGTGAGAGAGAATGTGCGTGTGAGAGAGAAAATCTGTGTGTGTGAGAGAATGTGTGTGTGTGAGAGAGCATGCGTGTGTGAGAGAGAATGCGTGTGTGAGAGGGAGAATGTGTGTGTGTGAGAGAGCATGTGTGTGTGCGAGAGAATGCGTGTGTGAGACAGAATGTGTGTGCGAGAGGGAATGTGTGTGTGTGAGAGAGAATGTGTGTGTGTGAGAGAATGTGTGAGTGTGAGAGAATGCGTGTGTGAGAGAGAATGTTTGTGTGGGCGAGAATGTGTGTGTGTGAGAGAGAACGTGTGTGTGTGAGAGAGAATGTGTGTGTGTGAGAGAGAGCATGTGTGTGTGAGAGAGAGAATGCGTGTGTGTGAGAGAGAATGTGTGTGTGAGAGAGAATGTGTGTGAGAGAGAGAATGTGTGTGTGAGAGAGAGAATGTGTGTGTGTGAGAGAATGTGTGTGTGAGAGAGAGAGAATGTGTGTGTGAGAGAGAGAATGTGTGTGTGTGAGAGAGAGAGAATGTGTGTGTGAGAGAGAGAATGAGTGTGCGAGTGGGAATTTGTGTGTGTGAGAGAGAGAATGTGTGTGTGAGAGAGAGAATGAATGTTTGAGAGAGAGAGAATGTGTGTTTGTGTGAGAGAGAGAATGAGTGTGTGAGCGAGAGAATGAGTGTGTGAGAGAGAGAATGTGTGAGTGAGAGAGAGAATGTGTGTGTGAGAGAGAGAATGTGTTTGCGTGAGAGAATGTGTGTGTGTGAGAGAGAGAGAATGTGTGTGTGTGAGAGAGAATGTGTGTGTGTGAGAGAGAGAGAATGTGTGTGTGTGCGAGAATGTGTGTGTATGTGAGAGAGAATGTGTGTGAGAGAGAGAGAATGCGTGTGTGAGAGAGAGAATGTGTGTGTGTGAGAGAGAGAGAATGTGTGTGTGAGAGAGAGAATGAGTGTGTGAGTGGGAATTTGTGTGTGTGAGAGAGAGAATGTGTGTGTGAGAGAGAGAATGAATGTTTGAGAGAGAGAGAATGTGTGTTTGTGTGAGAGAGAGAATGAGTGTGTGAGCGAGAGAATGAGTGTGTGAGAGAGAGAATGTGTGAGTGAGAGAGAGAATGTGTGTGTGAGAGAGAGAATGTGTTTGCGTGAGAGAATGTGTGTGTGTGAGAGAGAGAGAATGTGTGTGTGTGAGAGAGAATGTGTGTGTGTGAGAGAGAGAGAATGTGTGTGTGTGCGAGAATGTGTGTGTATGTGAGAGAGAATGTGTGTGAGAGAGAGAGAATGCGTGTGAGAGAGAGAATGCGTGTGTGTGAGAGAATGTGTGTGTGAGAGAGAGAGTGTGTGTGTGTGAGAGAATGCGGATGTTAGAGAGAGAATGCGTGTGTGAGAGATAATGTGTGTGTGAGAGAGAATGCGTTTGTGGGAGAGAGAGAATGCGTGTGAGAGAGAGAGAGAGAGAATGTGCGTGTGAGAGAGAGAACGTGTGTGTGAGGGAGAATGTGTGTGTGTGAGAGAGAATGTGTGTGTGTGAGAGAGAATGTGTGTCAGAGAGAGAGAGAATGTGTGTGAGAGAGAGAATGTCTGTGTGTGAGAGACAATGTGTGTGTAAGAGAGAGAATTTGTATGAGAGAGAGAGAGAATGTGTAGTGTGAGAAAATGCGTGTGTGAGGGAGAGAATGTGTGTGTGAGAGAGAATGTGTGTGTGTGAGAGAATGTGTGTGAGAGAGAGAATGTGGTTGTGAGAGAGAACGTGTGTGAGAGCGAGAATGCGTGTGTGCAAGAGAGGTAGAATGCTTGTGTGAGAGAGAATGTGTGTGTGTGAGAGAGAATGAGTGTGTGCAAGAGAGGGAGAATGCGTGAGTGAGAGAGAATGTGTGTGTGAGAGAGAGAGTGTGTGTGTGTGAGAGAATGCGGATGTTAGAGAGAGAATGCGTGTGTGAGTGATAATGTGTGTGTGAGAGAGAATGCGTTTGTGGGAGAGAGAGAATGCGTGTGAGAGAGAGAGAGAGAGAATGTGCGTGTGAGAGAGAGAACGTGTGTGTGAGGGAGAATGTGTGTGTGAGAGAGAATGTGTGTGTGTGAGAGAGAATGTGTGTCAGAGAGAGAGAGAATGTGTGTGAGAGAGAGAATGTCTGTGTGTGAGAGACAATGTGTGTGTAAGAGAGAGAATTTGTATGAGAGAGAGAATGTGTGAGTGTGAGAGAATGCGTGTGTGAGGGAGAGAATGTGTGTGTGAGAGAGAATGTGTGTGTGTGAGAGAATGTGTGTGAGAGAGAGAATGTGGTTGTGAGAGAGAACGTGTGTGAGAGCGAGAATGCGTGTGTGCAAGAGAGGGAGAATGCTTGTGTGAGAGAGAATGTGTGTGTGTGAGAGAGAATGCGTGTGTGCAAGAGAGGGAGAATGCGTGAGTGAGAGAGAATGTGTGTGTGAGAGAGAATGCGTGTGTGTGAGAGAGAATGTGTGTGTGCGAGAGAGAGAATGCGTGTGTGCGAGAGAGAGAATGCTTGTGTGTGAGAGAGCATGCGTGTGTGAGAGAGAATGCGTGTGTGAGAGAGAGAATGTGTGTGAGAGAGAGAATGTGTGTGAGAGAGGGAATGCGTGTGTGAGAGAGAATGTGTGTGAGAGAGAATGTGTGTGTGAGAGAGAATGTGTTTGTGAGAGAGAGAATGTGTGTGTGAGTGAGAATGTGTGTGTGAGAGAATGCGTGTGTGAGAGAGAGAATGCGTGTGTGAAAGAGAGAATGTGTGCGTGAGAGAGAATGTGTGTGTGTGAGAGAGAATGTGTGTGTGTGAGAGAGTATGTGTGTGTGAGAGAGAGAATGTGTGTGTCTGAGAGAATGTGTGTGTGAGAGAGAGAATGTGTGTGAGAGAGAGAGAATGTGTGTTTGAGAGAGAATGTGTGTGTGAGAGAATGCGTGTTTGTGACAGAGAATGTGTGTGTGTGAGATAATGTGTGCGTGAGACAGAGAGAATGTGTGTGTGAAAGAGAGAATGTGTGTGTGAGAGAGAAAATGAGTGTGTGAGAGGGAATTTGTGTGTGTGAGAGAGAGAATGTGTGTGTGTGAGAGAGAGGATGTGTGTGTGAAAGAGAGAATGCGTGTGTGAGAGAGAGAATGCGTGTGTGAGAGAGAAGGTGTGTGTGTGAGAGAGAGAGAATGTGTGTGTGTGAGAGAGAGAATGTGTGTGTGTGAGAGAGAGAGAATGTGTGTGTGATCGAGAATGTATGTGTGTGAGAGAGAGAATGTGTGAGAGAGAGAATGCTTGTGTGAAAGAGAGAATGCGTGTGTGAGAGAGAGAATGCGTGTGTGAGAGAGAAGGTGTGTGTGTGAGAGAGAGAGAATGTGTGTGTGTGAGAGAGAGAATGTGTGTGTGTGAGAGAGAGAGAATGTGTGTGTGATCGAGAATGTATGTGTGTGAGAGAGAGAATGTGTGTGAGAGAGAATGCGTGTGTGCAAGAGAGAGAGAATGCGTGTGTCAGAGAGAATGTGTATGTGAGAGAGAATGTGTGTGTGTGAGAGAGTGAATGAGTGTGTGAGAGAGAATGCGTGTGTGTGAGAGAGAATGTGCGTGTGAGAGTGAGTAAGTGTGTGTGTGTGAGAGGGAGAATGTGCGTGTGAGCGAGAATGTATGTGTGTGAGAGAGAGAATGTGTGTGTGAGAGAAAGAATGCGTGAGTGAGAGAGAGAAAGTGTGTGAGAGAGAATGTGCGTGTGAGAGAGAGAATGTGTGTGTGTGAGAGAATGTGTGTGTGTGAGAGAGCATGCGTGTGTGAGAGAGAATGCATGTGTGAGAGAGAGAATGTGTGTGAGAGAGGGAATGTGTGTGAGAGAGGGAATGCGTGTGTAAGAGAGAATGTGTGTGTGAGAGAGAATGTGTGTGTGAGTGAGAGAATGTGTGTGTGAGTGAGAATGTGTGTGTGAGAGAATGCGTGTGTGAGAGAGAGAATGCGTGTGTGAAAGAGAGAATGTGTGCGTGAGAGAGAATGTGTGTGTGTGAGAGAGAATGTGTGTGTGTGAGAGAGTATGTGTGTGAGAGAGAGAGAATGTGTGTGTCTGAGAGAATGTGTGTGTGAGAGAGAGAATGTGTGTGTGAGAGAGAGAATGTGTGTGTGAGAGAGAGGGAGAATGTGTGTGTATGTGTGAGAGAATGTGTGTGTATGTGAGAGAGAATGTGTGTGAGAGAGAGAGAATGCGTGTGAGAGAGAGAATGCGTGTGTGTGAGAGAATGTGTGTGTGTGAGAGAGAGTGTGTGTGTGTGAGAGAATGCGGGTGTGAGAGAGAGAATGCGTGTGTGAGAGAAAATGTGTGTGTGAGAGCGAATGCGTTTGTGGGAGAGAGAGAATGCGTGTGAGAGAGAGAGAGAGAATGTGTGTCAGAGAGAGAGAGAATGTGCGTGTGAGAGAGAGAACGTGTGTGTGAGGGAGAATGTGTGTGTGTGAGAGAGAATGTGTGTGTGTGAGAGAGAATGTGTGTCAGAGAGAGAGAGAATGTGTGTGAGAGAGAGAATGTCTGTGTGTGAGAGACAATGTGTGTGTAAGAGAGAGAATTTGCATGAGAGAGAGAGAATGTGTGAGTGTGAGAGAATGCGTGTGTGAGGGAGAGAATGTGTGTGTTTGAGAGAATGTGTGTGAGAGAGAGAATGTGGTTGTGAGAGAGAACGTGTGTGAGAGCGAGAATGCGTGTGTGCAAGAGAGGGAGAATGCTTGTGTGAGAGAGAATGTGTGTGTGTGAGAGAGAATGCGTGTGTGCAAGAGAGGGAGAATTCGTTAGTGAGAGAGAATGTGTGTGTGAGAGAGAATGCGTGTGTGTGAGAGAGAATGTGTGTGTGCGAGAGAGAGAATGCGTGTGTGGGAGAGAGAGAATGCTTGTGTGTGAGAGAGAATGTGTGAGTGTGAGAGAATGCGTGTGTGAGAGAGAATGTTTGTGTGGGCGAGAATGTGTGTGTGTGAGAGAGAACGTGTGTGTGTGAGAGAGAATGTGTGTGTGTGAGAGAGAGCATGTGTGTGAGAGAGAGAATGCGTGTGTGTGAGAGAGAATGTGTGTTTGAGAGAGAATGTGTGTGAGAGAGAGAATGTGTGTGTGAGAGAGAGAATGTGTGGGTGTGAGAGAATGTGTGTGTGAGAGAGAGAGAATGTGTGTGTGAGAGAGAGAATGTGTGTGTGTGAGAGAGAGAGAATGTGTGTGTGAGAGAGAGAATGAGTGTGTGAGTGGGAATTTGTGTGTGTGAGAGAGAGAATGTGTGTGTGAGAGAGAGAAAATGAATGTTTGAGAGAGAGAGAATGTGTGTATGTGTGAGAGAGAGAATGAGTGTGTGAGCGAGAGAATGAGTGTGTGAGAGAGAGAATGTGTTTGTGAGAGAGAGAAGGTGTGTGTGAGTGAGAATGTGTGTGTGAGAGAGAATGCGTTTGTGGGAGAGAGAGAATGCGTGTGAGAGAGAGAGAGAGAATGTGTGTCAGAGAGAGAGAGAATGTGCGTGTGAGAGAGAGAACGTGTGTGTGAGGGAGAATGTGTGTGTGTGAGAGAGAATGTGTGTGTGTGAGAGAGAATGTGTGTCAGAGAGAGAGAGAATGTGTGTGAGAGAGAGAATGTCTGTGTGTCAGAGACAATGTGTGTGTTAGAGAGAGAATTTGCATGAGAGAGAGAGAATGTGTGAGTGTGAGAGAATGCGTGTGTGAGGGAGAGAATGTGTGTGTGAGAGAGAATGTGTGTGTTTGAGAGAATGTGTGTGAGAGAGAGAATGTGGTTGTGAGAGAGAACGTGTGTGAGAGCGAGAATGCGTGTGTGCAAGAGAGGGAGAATGCTTGTGTGAGAGAGAATGTGTGTGTGTGAGAGAGAATGCGTGTGTGCAAGAGAGGGAGAATGCGTGAGTGAGAGAGAATGTGTGTGTGAGAGAGAATGCGTGTGTGTGAGAGAGAATGTGTGTGTGCGAGAGAGAGAATGCGTGTGTGCGAGAGAGAGAATGCTTGTGTGTGAGAGAGCATGCGTGTGTGAGAGAGAATGCGTGTGTGAGAGAGAGAATGTGTGTGAGAGAGAGAATGTGTGTGAGAGAGGGAATGCGTGTGTGAGAGAGAATGTGTGTGAGAGAGAATGTGTGTGTGAGAGAGAATGTGTTTGTGAGAGAGAGAATGTGTGTGTGAGTGAGAATGTGTGTGTGAGAGAATGTGTGTGAGAGAGAGAATGCGTGTGTGAAAGAGAGAATGTGTGCGTGAGAGAGAATGTGTGTGTGTGAGAGAGAATGTGTGTGTGTGAGAGAGTATGTGTGTGTGAGAGAGAGAATGTGTGTGTCTGAGAGAATGTGAGTGTGAGAGAGACAATGTGTGTGAGAGAGAGAGAATGTGTGTGTGAGAGAGAATGTGTGTGTGAGAGAATGCGTGTTTGTGACAGAGAATGTGTGTGTGTGATATAATGTGTGCGTGAGACAGAGAGAATGTGTGTGTGAAAGAGAGAATGTGTGTGTGAGAGAGAAAATGAGTGTGTGAGAGGGAATTTGTGTGTGTGAGAGAGAGAATGTGTGTGTGTGTGAGAGAGAGGATGTGTGTGTAAGCGAGAATGTGTGTGTGTGAGAGAGAGAATGCGTGTGTGAAAGAGAGAATGCGTGTGTGAGAGAGAGAATGCGTGTGTGAGAGAGAAGGTGTGTGTGTGAGAGAGAGAGAATGTGTGTGTGAGAGAGAGAATGTGTGTGTGTGAGCGAGAGAGAATGTGTGTGTGATCGAGTATGTATGTGTGTGAGAGAGAGAATGTGTGTGAGAGAGAATGCGTGTGTGCAAGAGAGAGAGAATGCGTGTGTGAGAGAGAATGTGTATGTGAGAGAGAATGTGTGTGTGAGAGAGTGAATGTGTGTGTGAGAGAGAATGTGTGTGTGTGAGAGAGAATGTGTGTGTGTGAGAGAGAATGTGTGTCAGAGAGAGAGAGAATGTGTGTGAGAGAGAGAATGTCTGTGTGTGAGAGACAATGTGTGTGTAAGAGAGAGAATTTGCATGAGAGAGAGAGAATGTGTGAGTGTGAGAGAATGCGTGTGTGAGGGCGAGAATGTGTGTGTTTGAGAGAATGTGTGTGTTTGAGAGAATGTGTGTGAGAGAGAATGCGTGTGTGCAAGAGAGAGAGAATGCGTGTGTGAGAGAGAATGTGTATGTGAGAGAGAATGTGTGTGTGAGAGAGTGAATGTGTGTGTGAGAGAGAATGCGTGTGTGAGAGAGAGAATGTGCGTGTGAGAGTGATTAAGTGTGTGTGTGTGAGAGGGAGAATGTGCGTGTGAGCGAGAATGTATGTGTGTGAGAGAGAGAATGTGTGTGTGAGAGAAAGAATGCGTGAGTGAGAGAGAGAAAGTGTGTGAGAGAGAATGTGCGTGTGAGAGAGAGAATGTGTGTGTGTGAGAGAATGTGTGTGTGTGAGAGAGCATGCGTGTGTGAGAGAGAATGCATGTGTGAGAGAGAGAATGTGCGTGAGAGAGGGAATGTGTGTGAGAGAGGGAATGCGTGTGTAAGAGAGAATGTGTGTGTGAGAGAGAATGTGTGTGTGAGAGAGAATGTGTGTGTGAGAGAGAGAATGTGTGTGTGAGTGAGAATGTGTGTGTGAGAGAATGCGTGTGTGAGAGAGAGAATGCGTGTGTGAAAGAGAGAATGTGTGCGTGAGAGAGAATGTGTGTGTGTGAGAGAGAATGTGTGTGCGTGAGAGAGTATGTGTGTGAGAGAGAGAGAATGTGTGTGTCTGAGAGAATGTGTGTGTGAGAGAGAGAATGTGTGTGTGAGAGAGAGAAAATGAATGTTTGAGAGAGAGAGAATGTGTGTATGTGTGAGAGAGAGAATGAGTGTGTGAGCGAGAGAATGAGTGTGTGAGAGAGAGAATGTGTTTGTGAGAGAGAGAAGGTGTGTGTGAGTGAGAATGTGTGTGTGAGAGAGAATGCGTTTGTGGGAGAGAGAGAATGCGTGTTAGAGAGAGAGAGAGAATGTGTGTGTGAGAGAGAGAGAATGTGCGTGTGAGAGAGAGAACGTGTGTGTGAGGGAGAATGTGTGTGTGTGAGAGAGAATGTGTGTGTGTGAGAGAGAATGTGTGTCAGAGAGAGAGAGAATGTGTGTGAGAGAGAGAATGTCTGTGTGTGAGAGACAATGTGTGTGTAAGAGAGAGAATTTGCATGAGAGAGAGAGAATGTGTGAGTGTGAGAGAATGCGTGTGTGAGGGAGAGAATGTGTGTGTTTGAGAGAATGTGTGTGAGAGAGAGAATGTGGTTGTGAGAGAGAACGTGTGTGAGAGCGAGAATGCGTGTGTGCAAGAGAGGGAGAATGCTTGTGTGAGAGAGAATGTGTGTGTGTGAGAGAGAATGCGTGTGTGCAAGAGAGGGAGAATTCGTTAGTGAGAGAGAATGTGTGTGTGAGAGAGAATGCGTGTGTGTGAGAGAGAATGTGTGTGTGCGAGAGAGAGAATGCGTGTGTGCGAGAGAGAGAATGCTTGTGTGTGAGAGAGAATGTGTGAGTGTGAGAGAATGCGTGTGTGAGAGAGAATGTTTGTGTGGGCGAGAATGTGTGTGTGTGAGAGAGAACGTGTGTGTGTGAGAGAGAATGTGTGTGTGTGAGAGAGAGCATGTGTGTGAGAGAGAGAATGCGTGTGTGTGAGAGAGAATGTGTGTTTGAGAGAGAATGTGTGTGAGAGAGAGAATGTGTGTGTGAGAGAGAGAATGTGTGTGTGTGAGAGAATGTGTGTGTGAGAGAGAGAGAATGTGTGTGTGAGAGAGAGAATGTGTGTGTGTGAGAGAGAGAGAATGTGTGTGTGAGAGAGAGAATGAGTGTGTGAGTGGGAATTTGTGTGTGTGAGAGAGAGAATGTGTGTGTGAGAGAGAGAAAATGAATGTTTGAGAGAGAGAGAATGTGTGTATGTGTGAGAGAGAGAATGAGTGTGTGAGCGAGAGAATGAGTGTGTGAGAGAGAGAATGTGTTTGTGAGAGAGAGAAGGTGTGTGTGAGTGAGAATGTGTGTGTGAGAGAGAATGCGTTTGTGGGAGAGAGAGAATGCGTGTGAGAGAGAGAGAGAGAATGTGTGTCAGAGAGAGAGAGAATGTGCGTGTGAGAGAGAGAACGTGTGTGTGAGGGAGAATGTGTGTGTGTGAGAGAGAATGTGTGTGTGTGAGAGAGAATGTGTGTCAGAGAGAGAGAGAATGTGTGTGAGAGAGAGAATGTCTGTGTGTCAGAGACAATGTGTGTGTTAGAGAGAGAATTTGCATGAGAGAGAGAGAATGTGTGAGTGTGAGAGAATGCGTGTGTGAGGGAGAGAATGTGTGTGTGAGAGAGAATGTGTGTGTTTGAGAGAATGTGTGTGAGAGAGAGAATGTGGTTGTGAGAGAGAACGTGTGTGAAAGAGAGAATGCGTGTGTGAGAGAGAGAATGCGTGTGTGAGAGAGAAGGTGTGTGTGTGAGAGAGAGAGAATGTGTGTGTGAGAGAGAGAATGTGTGTGTGTGAGAGAGAGAGAATGTGTGTGTGATCGAGAATGTATGTGTGTGAGAGAGAGAATGTGTGTGAGAGAGAATGCGTGTGTGCAAGAGAGAGAGAATGCGTGTGTGAGAGAGAATGTGTATGTGAGAGAGAATGTGTGTGTGAGAGAGTGAATGTGTGTGTGAGAGAGAATGTGTGTGTGTGAGAGAGAATGTGTGTGTGTGAGAGAGAATGTGTGTCAGAGAGAGAGAGAATGTGTGTGAGAGAGAGAATGTCTGTGTGTGAGAGACAATGTGTGTGTAAGAGAGAGAATTTGCATGAGAGAGAGAGAATGTGTGAGTGTGAGAGAATGCGTGTGTGAGGGAGAGAATGTGTGTGTGAGAGAGAATGTGTGTGTTTGAGAGAATGTGTGTGAGAGAGAATGCGTGTGTGCAAGAGAGAGAGAATGCGTGTGTGAGAGAGAATGTGTATGTGAGAGAGAATGTGTGTGTGAGAGAGTGAATGTGTGTGTGAGAGAGAATGCGTGTGTGAGAGAGAGAATGTGCGTGTGAGAGTGATTAAGTGTGTGTGTGTGAGAGGGAGAATGTGCGTGTGAGCGAGAATGTATGTGTGTGAGAGAGAGAATGTGTGTGTGAGAGAAAGAATGCGTGAGTGAGAGAGAGAAAGTGTGTGAGAGAGAATGTGCGTGTGAGAGAGAGAATGTGTGTGTGTGAGAGAATGTGTGTGTGTGAGAGAGCATGCGTGTGTGAGAGAGAATGCATGTGTGAGAGAGAGAATGTGCGTGAGAGAGGGAATGTGTGTGAGAGAGGGAATGCGTGTGTAAGAGAGAATGTGTGTGTGAGAGAATGTGTGTGTGAGAGAGAATGTGTGTGTGAGAGAGAGAATGTGTGTGTGAGTGAGAATGTGTGTGTGAGAGAATGCGTGTGTGAGAGAGAGAATGCGTGTGTGAAAGAGAGAATGTGTGCGTGAGAGAGAATGTGTGTGTGTGAGAGAGAATGTGTGTGCGTGAGAGAGTATGTGTGTGAGAGAGAGAGAATGTGTGTGTCTGAGAGAATGTGTGTGTGAGAGAGAGAATGTGTGTGTGAGAGAGAGAAAATGAATGTTTGAGAGAGAGAGAATGTGTGTATGTGTGAGAGAGAGAATGAGTGTGTGAGCGAGAGAATGAGTGTGTGAGAGAGAGAATGTGTTTGTGAGAGAGAGAAGGTGTGTGTGAGTGAGAATGTGTGTGTGAGAGAGAATGCGTTTGTGGGAGAGAGAGAATGCGTGTGAGAGAGAGAGAGAGAATGTGTGTCAGAGAGAGAGAGAATGTGCGTGTGAGAGAGAGAACGTGTGTGTGAGGGAGAATGTGTGTGTGTGAGAGAGAATGTGTGTGTGTGAGAGAGAATGTGTGTCAGAGAGAGAGAGAATGTGTGTGAGAGAGAGAATGTCTGTGTGTGAGAGACAATGTGTGTGTAAGAGAGAGAATTTGCATGAGAGAGAGAGAATGTGTGAGTGTGAGAGAATGCGTGTGTGAGGGAGAGAATGTGTGTGTTTGAGAGAATGTGTGTGAGAG
This sequence comes from Chiloscyllium plagiosum, assembly GCF_037043375.1. NCBI lineage: Eukaryota > Metazoa > Chordata > Chondrichthyes > Orectolobiformes > Hemiscylliidae > Chiloscyllium > Chiloscyllium plagiosum. The sequence goes on along the minus strand of NW_028270158.1, from coordinate 70,035,682 downwards.
AGAGAATGTGGTTGTGAGAGAGAACGTGTGTGAGAGCGAGAATGCGTGTGTGCAAGAGAGGGAGAATGCTTGTGTGAAAGAGAATGTGTGTGTGTGAGAGAGAATGCGTGTGTGCAAGAGAGGGAGAATTCGTTAGTGAGAGAGAATGTGTGTGTGAGAGAAAATGCGTGTGTGTGAGAGAGAATGTGTGTGTGCGAGAGAGAGAATGCGTGTGTGCGAGAGAGAGAATGCTTGTGTGTGAGAGAGAATGTGTGAGTGTGAGAGAATGCGTGTGTGAGAGAGAATGTTTGTGTGGGCGAGAATGTGTGTGTGTGAGAGAGAACGTGTGTGTGTGAGAGAGAATGTGTGTGTGTGAGAGAGAGCATGTGTGTGAGAGAGAGAATGCGTGTGTGTGAGAGAGAATGTGTGTTTGAGAGAGAATGTGTGTGAGAGAGAGAATGTGTGTGTGAGAGAGAGAATGTGTGTGTGTGAGAGAATGTGTGTGTGAGAGAGAGAGAATGTGTGTGTGAGAGAGAGAATGTGTGTGTGTGAGAGAGAGAGAATGTGTGTGTGAGAGAGAGAATGAGTGTGTGAGTGGGAATTTGTGTGTGTGAGAGAGAGAATGTGTGTGTGAGAGAGAGAAAATGAATGTTTGAGAGAGAGAATGTGTGTATGTGTGAGAGAGAGAATGAGTGTGTGAGCGAGAGAATGAGTGTGTGAGAGAGAGAATGTGTTTGTGAGAGAGAGAAGGTGTGTGTGAGTGAGAATGTGTGTGTGAGAGAGAATGCGTTTGTGGGAGAGAGAGAATGCGTGTGAGAGAGAGAGAGAGAATGTGTGTCAGAGAGAGAGAGAATGTGCGTGTGAGAGAGAGAACGTGTGTGTGAGGGAGAATGTGTGTGTGTGAGAGAGAATGTGTGTGTGTGAGAGAGAATGTGTGTCAGAGAGAGAGAGAATGTGTGTGAGAGAGAGAATGTCTGTGTGTGAGAGACAATGTGTGTGTAAGAGAGAGAATTTGCATGAGAGAGAGAGAATGTGTGAGTGTGAGAGAATGCGTGTGTGAGGGAGAGAATGTGTGTGTTTGAGAGAATGTGTGTGAGAGAGAGAATGTGGTTGTGAGAGAGAACGTGTGTGAGAGTGAGAATGCGTGTGTGCAAGAGAGGGAGAATGCTTGTGTGAGAGAGAATGTGTGTGTGTGAGAGAGAATGCGTGTGTGCAAGAGAGGGAGAATTCGTTAGTGAGAGAGAATGTGTGTGTGAGAGAGAATGCGTGTGTGTGAGAGAGAATGTGTGTGTGCGAGAGAGAGAATGCGTGTGTGCGAGAGAGAGAATGCTTGTGTGTGAGAGAGAATGTGTGAGTGTGAGAGAATGCGTGTGTGAGAGAGAATGTTTGTGTGGGCGAGAATGTGTGTGTGTGAGAGAGAACGTGTGTGTGTGAGAGAGAATGTGTGTGTGTGAGAGAGAGCATGTGTGTGAGAGAGAGAATGCGTGTGTGTGAGAGAGAATGTGTGTTTGAGAGAGAATGTGTGTGAGAGAGAGAATGTGTGTGTGAGAGAGAGAATGTGTGTGTGTGAGAGAATGTGTGTGTGAGAGAGAGAGAATGTGTGTGTGAGAGAGAGAATGTGTGTGTGTGAGAGAGAGAGAATGTGTGTGAGAGAATGTGTGTGTGAGAGAGAGAATGTGTGTGTGTGAGAGAATGTGTGTGTGAGAGAGAGAGAATGTGTGTGTGAGAGAGAGAATGTGTGTGTGTGAGAGAGAGAGAATGTGTGTGTGAGAGAGAGAATGAGTGTGTGAGTGGGAATTTGTGTGTGTGAGAGAGAGAATGTGTGTGTGAGAGAGAGAAAATGAATGTTTGAGAGAGAGAGAATGTGTGTATGTGTGAGAGAGAGAATGAGTGTGTGAGCGAGAGAATGAGTGTGTGAGAGAGAGAATGTGTTTGTGAGAGAGAGAAGGTGTGTGTGAGTGAGAATGTGTGTGTGAGAGAGAATGCGTTTGTGGGAGAGAGAGAATGCGTGTGAGAGAGAGAGAGAGAATGTGTGTCAGAGAGAGAGAGAATGTGCGTGTGAGAGAGAGAACGTGTGTGTGAGGGAGAATGTGTGTGTGTGAGAGAGAATGTGTGTGTGTGAGAGAGAATGTGTGTCAGAGAGAGAGAGAATGTGTGTGAGAGAGAGAATGTCTGTGTGTCAGAGACAATGTGTGTGTTAGAGAGAGAATTTGCATGAGAGAGAGAGAATGTGTGAGTGTGAGAGAATGCGTGTGTGAGGGAGAGAATGTGTGTGTGAGAGAGAATGTGTGTGTTTGAGAGAATGTGTGTGAGAGAGAGAATGTGGTTGTGAGAGAGAACGTGTGTGAGAGCGAGAATGCGTGTGTGCAAGAGAGGGAGAATGCTTGTGTGAGAGAGAATGTGTGTGTGTGAGAGAGAATGCGTGTGTGCAAGAGAGGGAGAATGCGTGAGTGAGAGAGAATGTGTGTGTGAGAGAGAATGCGTGTGTGTGAGAGAGAATGTGTGTGTGCGAGAGAGAGAATGCGTGTGTGCGAGAGAGAGAATGCTTGTGTGTGAGAGAGCATGCGTGTGTGAGAGAGAATGCGTGTGTGTGAGAGAGAATGTGTTTGTGAGAGAGAGAATGTGTGTGTGAGTGAGAATGTGTGTGTGAGAGAATGTGTGTGAGAGAGAGAATGCGTGTGTGAAAGAGAGAATGTGTGCGTGAGAGAGAATGTGTGTGTGTGAGAGAGAATGTGTGTGTGAGAGAGAGAAAATGAATGTTTGAGAGAGAGAGAATGTGTGTATGTGTGAGAGAGAGAATGAGTGTGTGAGCGAGAGAATGAGTGTGTGAGAGAGAGAATGTGTTTGTGAGAGAGAGAAGGTGTGTGTGAGTGAGAATGTGTGTGTGAGAGAGAATGCGTTTGTGGGAGAGAGAGAATGCGTGTGAGAGAGAGAGAGAGAATGTGTGTCAGAGAGAGAGAGAATGTGCGTGTGAGAGAGAGAACGTGTGTGTGAGGGAGAATGTGTGTGTGTGAGAGAGAATGTGTGTGTGTGAGAGAGAATGTGTGTCAGAGAGAGAGAGAATGTGTGTGAGAGAGAGAATGTCTGTGTGTGAGAGACAATGTGTGTGTAAGAGAGAGAATTTGCATGAGAGAGAGAGAATGTGTGAGTGTGAGAGAATGCGTGTGTGAGGGAGAGAATGTGTGTGTTTGAGAGAATGTGTGTGAGAGAGAGAATGTGGTTGTGAGAGAGAACGTGTGTGAGAGCGAGAATGCGTGTGTGCAAGAGAGGGAGAATGCTTGTGTGAAAGAGAATGTGTGTGTGTGAGAGAGAATGCGTGTGTGCAAGAGAGGGAGAATTCGTTAGTGAGAGAGAATGTGTGTGTGAGAGAAAATGCGTGTGTGTGAGAGAGAATGTGTGTGTGCGAGAGAGAGAATGCGTGTGTGCGAGAGAGAGAATGCTTGTGTGTGAGAGAGAATGTGTGAGTGTGAGAGAATGCGTGTGTGAGAGAGAATGTTTGTGTGGGCGAGAATGTGTGTGTGTGAGAGAGAACGTGTGTGTGTGAGAGAGAATGTGTGTGTGTGAGAGAGAGCATGTGTGTGAGAGAGAGAATGCGTGTGTGTGAGAGAGAATGTGTGTTTGAGAGAGAATGTGTGTGAGAGAGAGAATGTGTGTGTGAGAGAGAGAATGTGTGTGTGTGAGAGAATGTGTGTGTGAGAGAGAGAGAATGTGTGTGTGAGAGAGAGAATGTGTGTGTGTGAGAGAGAGAGAATGTGTGTGTGAGAGAGAGAATGAGTGTGTGAGTGGGAATTTGTGTGTGTGAGAGAGAGAATGTGTGTGTGAGAGAGAGAAAATGAATGTTTGAGAGAGAGAATGTGTGTATGTGTGAGAGAGAGAATGAGTGTGTGAGCGAGAGAATGAGTGTGTGAGAGAGAGAATGTGTTTGTGAGAGAGAGAAGGTGTGTGTGAGTGAGAATGTGTGTGTGAGAGAGAATGCGTTTGTGGGAGAGAGAGAATGCGTGTGAGAGAGAGAGAGAGAATGTGTGTCAGAGAGAGAGAGAATGTGCGTGTGAGAGAGAGAACGTGTGTGTGAGGGAGAATGTGTGTGTGTGAGAGAGAATGTGTGTGTGTGAGAGAGAATGTGTGTCAGAGAGAGAGAGAATGTGTGTGAGAGAGAGAATGTCTGTGTGTGAGAGACAATGTGTGTGTAAGAGAGAGAATTTGCATGAGAGAGAGAGAATGTGTGAGTGTGAGAGAATGCGTGTGTGAGGGAGAGAATGTGTGTGTTTGAGAGAATGTGTGTGAGAGAGAGAATGTGGTTGTGAGAGAGAACGTGTGTGAGAGTGAGAATGCGTGTGTGCAAGAGAGGGAGAATGCTTGTGTGAGAGAGAATGTGTGTGTGTGAGAGAGAATGCGTGTGTGCAAGAGAGGGAGAATTCGTTAGTGAGAGAGAATGTGTGTGTGAGAGAGAATGCGTGTGTGTGAGAGAGAATGTGTGTGTGCGAGAGAGAGAATGCGTGTGTGCGAGAGAGAGAATGCTTGTGTGTGAGAGAGAATGTGTGAGTGTGAGAGAATGCGTGTGTGAGAGAGAATGTTTGTGTGGGCGAGAATGTGTGTGTGTGAGAGAGAACGTGTGTGTGTGAGAGAGAATGTGTGTGTGTGAGAGAGAGCATGTGTGTGAGAGAGAGAATGCGTGTGTGTGAGAGAGAATGTGTGTTTGAGAGAGAATGTGTGTGAGAGAGAGAATGTGTGTGTGAGAGAGAGAATGTGTGTGTGTGAGAGAATGTGTGTGTGAGAGAGAGAGAATGTGTGTGTGAGAGAGAGAATGTGTGTGTGTGAGAGAGAGAGAATGTGTGTGAGAGAATGTGTGTGTGAGAGAGAGAATGTGTGTGTGTGAGAGAATGTGTGTGTGAGAGAGAGAGAATGTGTGTGTGAGAGAGAGAATGTGTGTGTGTGAGAGAGAGAGAATGTGTGTGTGAGAGAGAGAATGAGTGTGTGAGTGGGAATTTGTGTGTGTGAGAGAGAGAATGTGTGTGTGAGAGAGAGAAAATGAATGTTTGAGAGAGAGAGAATGTGTGTATGTGTGAGAGAGAGAATGAGTGTGTGAGCGAGAGAATGAGTGTGTGAGAGAGAGAATGTGTTTGTGAGAGAGAGAAGGTGTGTGTGAGTGAGAATGTGTGTGTGAGAGAGAATGCGTTTGTGGGAGAGAGAGAATGCGTGTGAGAGAGAGAGAGAGAATGTGTGTCAGAGAGAGAGAGAATGTGCGTGTGAGAGAGAGAACGTGTGTGTGAGGGAGAATGTGTGTGTGTGAGAGAGAATGTGTGTGTGTGAGAGAGAATGTGTGTCAGAGAGAGAGAGAATGTGTGTGAGAGAGAGAATGTCTGTGTGTCAGAGACAATGTGTGTGTTAGAGAGAGAATTTGCATGAGAGAGAGAGAATGTGTGAGTGTGAGAGAATGCGTGTGTGAGGGAGAGAATGTGTGTGTGAGAGAGAATGTGTGTGTTTGAGAGAATGTGTGTGAGAGAGAGAATGTGGTTGTGAGAGAGAACGTGTGTGAGAGCGAGAATGCGTGTGTGCAAGAGAGGGAGAATGCTTGTGTGAGAGAGAATGTGTGTGTGTGAGAGAGAATGCGTGTGTGCAAGAGAGGGAGAATGCGTGAGTGAGAGAGAATGTGTGTGTGAGAGAGAATGCGTGTGTGTGAGAGAGAATGTGTGTGTGCGAGAGAGAGAATGCGTGTGTGCGAGAGAGAGAATGCTTGTGTGTGAGAGAGCATGCGTGTGTGAGAGAGAATGCGTGTGTGTGAGAGAGAATGTGTTTGTGAGAGAGAGAATGTGTGTGTGAGTGAGAATGTGTGTGTGAGAGAATGTGTGTGAGAGAGAGAATGCGTGTGTGAAAGAGAGAATGTGTGCGTGAGAGAGAATGTGTGTGTGTGAGAGAGAATGTGTGTGTGTGAGAGAGTATGTGTGTGTGAGAGAGAGAATGTGTGTGTCTGAGAGAATGTGAGTGTGAGAGAGACAATGTGTGTGAGAGAGAGAGAATATGTGTGTGAGAGAGAATGTGTGTGTGAGAGAATGCGTGTTTGTGACAGAGAATGTGTGTGTGTGAGATAATGTGTGCGTGAGACAGAGAGAATGTGTGTGTGAAAGAGAGAATGTGTGTGTGAGAGAGAAAATGAGTGTGTGAGAGGGAATTTGTGTGTGTGAGAGAGAGAATGTGTGTGTGTGTGAGAGAGAGGATGTGTGTGTAAGCGAGAATGTGTGTGTGTGAGAGAGAGAATGCGTGTGTGAAAGAGAGAATGCGTGTGTGAGAGAGAGAATGCGTGTGTGAGAGAGAAGGTGTGTGTGTGAGAGAGAGAGAATGTGTGTGTGAGAGAGAGAATGTGTGTGTGTGAGAGAGAGAGAATGTGTGTGTGATCGAGAATGTATGTGTGTGAGAGAGAGAATGTGTGTGAGAGAGAATGCGTGTGTGCAAGAGAGAGAGAATGCGTGTGTGAGAGAGAATGTGTATGTGAGAGAGAATGTGTGTGTGAGAGAGTGAATGTGTGTGTGAGAGAGAATGTGTGTGTGTGAGAGAGAATGTGTGTGTGTGAGAGAGAATGTGTGTCAGAGAGAGAGAGAATGTGTGTGAGAGAGAGAATGTCTGTGTGTGAGAGACAATGTGTGTGTAAGAGAGAGAATTTGCATGAGAGAGAGAGAATGTGTGAGTGTGAGAGAATGCGTGTGTGAGGGAGAGAATGTGTGTGTGAGAGAGAATGTGTGTGTTTGAGAGAATGTGTGTGAGAGAGAATGCGTGTGTGCAAGAGAGAGAGAATGCGTGTGTGAGAGAGAATGTGTATGTGAGAGAGAATGTGTGTGTGAGAGAGTGAATGTGTGTGTGAGAGAGAATGCGTGTGTGAGAGAGAGAATGTGCGTGTGAGAGTGATTAAGTGCGTGTGTGTGAGAGGGAGAATGTGCGTGTGAGCGAGAATGTATGTGTGTGAGAGAGAGAATGTGTGTGTGAGAGAAAGAATGCGTGAGTGAGAGAGAGAAAGTGTGTGAGAGAGAATGTGCGTGTGAGAGAGAGAATGTGTGTGTGTGAGAGAATGTGTGTGTGTGAGAGAGCATGCGTGTGTGAGAGAGAATG
>NW_028270158.1:70021102-70023602 GCF_037043375.1 Chiloscyllium plagiosum | reverse complement strand
CGTGTGTGAGAGAGAATGCATGTGTGAGAGAGAGAATGTGTGTGTGAGAGAGAATGTGTGTGAGAGAGGGAATGCGTGTGTGAGAGAGAATGTGTGTGAGAGAGAATGTGTGTGTGAGAGAGAATGTGTTTGTGAGAGAGAGAATGTGTGTGTGAGTGAGAATGTGTGTGTGAGAGAGAGAATGCGTGTGTGAGAGAGTATGTGTATGTGAGAGAGAATGTGCGTGTGTGAGAGAGTGAATGTGTGTGTGAGAGAGAATGCGTGTGTGCAAGAGAGGTAGAATGCTTGTGTGAGAGAGAATGTGTGTGTGTGAGAGAGAATGCGTGTGTGCAAGAGAGGGAGAATGCGTGAGTGAGAGAGAATGTGTGTGTGAGAGAGAATGCGTGTGTGTGAGAGAGAATGAGTGTGTGAGAGAGAGAATGTGTGTGCGAGAGAGAGAATGCGTGTGTGTGCGAGAGAGAGAATGCTGTGTGTGAGAGAGCATGTGTGTGTGAGAGAGAATGCGTGTGTGAGAGAGAGAATGTGTGTGAGAGAGGGAATGCGTGTGTGAGAGAGAATGTGTGTGAGAGAGAATGTGTGTGTGAGAGAGAATGTGTTTGTGAGAGAGAGATGGTGTGTGTGAGTGAGAATGTGTGTGTGAGAGAATGCGTGTGTGAGAGAGAGAATGCGTGTGTGAAAGAGAGAATGTGTGTGTGTGAGAGAGAATGTGTGTGTGTGTGAGAGAGAATGTGTGTGTGTGAGAGAGTATGTGTGTGTGAGAGAGAGAATGTGTGTGTCTGAGAGAATGTGTGTGTGAGAGAGAGAATGTGTGTGAGAGAGAGAGAATGTGTGTGTGAGAGAGAATGTGTGTGTGAGAGAATGCGTGTTTGTGTCAGAGAATGTGTGTGTGTGAGAGAATGTGTGCGTGAGACAGAGAGAATGTGTGTGTGAAATAGAGAATATGTGTGTGAGAGAGAAAATGAGTGTGTGAGAGGGAATTTGTGTGTGTGAGTGAGAGAATGTGTGTGTGTGTGAGAGAGAGGATGTGTGTGTAAGCGAGAATGTGTGTGTGTGAGAGAGAGAATGCGTGTGTGAAAGAGAGAATGCGTGTGTGAGAGAGAGAATGCGTGTGTGAGAGAGAAGGTGTGTGTGTGAGAGAGAGAGAATGTGTGTGTGAGAGAGAGAATGTGTGTTTGTGAGAGAGAATGTGTGTGAGAGAGAATGCGTGTGTGCAAGAGAGAGAGAATGCGTGTGTGAGAGAGTGAATGTGTGTGTGAGAGAGAATGCGTGTGTGAGAGAGAGAATGTGTGTGTGAGAGTGAGTAAGTGTGTGTGTGTGAGAGGGAGAATGTGTGTGTGAGCGAGATAGTATGTGTGTGAGAGAGAGAATGTGTGTGTGTGAGAGAGAATGTGTGTGTGTTGGAGAGAGAAAATGTGTGTGAGAGAGAGAGTATGTGTGTGTGAGAGAGAGAATGTGTGTGTGTGAGAGAATGTGTGTGTGTTAGAGAATGTGTGTGTGAGAGAGAGAATGTGTGTGTGTGAGAGAATGTGTGTGTGAGAGAATGTGTGTGTGTGTGAGAGAATGTGTGTGTGAGAGAGAGAATGTGTGTGTGTGAGAGCGAGAATGTGTGTGAGTGAGAATGTATGTGTGTGAGAGAGAGAATGTGTGTGTGTGAGAGAAAGAATTCGTGTGTTAGAGAGAGAATGTGGGTGAGAGAGAATGTGCGTGTGGGAGAGAAAATCTGTGTGTGTGAGAGAATGTGTGTGTGTGAGAGAGCATGCGTGTGTGAGAGAGAATGCGTGTGTGAGAGGGAGAATGTGTGTGTGTGGGAGAGCATGTGTGTGTGCGAGAGAATGCGTGTGTGAGACAGAATGTGTGTGAGAGAGGGAATGTGTGTGTGTGAGAGAGAATGTGTGTGTGTGAGAGAATGTGTGAGTGTGAGAGAATGCGTGTGTGAGAGAGAATGTTTGTGTGGGCGAGAATGTGTGTGTGTGAGAGAGAACGTGTGTGTGTGAGAGAGAATATGTGTGTGTGAGAGAGAGCATGTGTGTGTGAGAGAGAGAATGCGTGTGTGTGAGAGAGAATGTGTGTGTGAGAGAGAATGTGTGTGAGAGAGAGAATGTGTGTGTGAGAGAGAGAATGTGTGTGTGTGAGAGAATGTGTGTGTGTGAGAGAGAGAATGTGTGTGTGTGAGAGAGAGAATGTGTGTGTGTGAGAGAGAGAATGTGTGTGTGAGAGAGAGAATGAGTGTGTGAGTGGGAATTTGTGTGTGTGAGAGAGAGAATGAAAGTTTGAGAGAGAGAGAATGTGTGTATGTGTGAGAGAGAGAATGAGTGTGTGAGCGAGAGAATGAGTGTGTGAGAGAGAGAATGTGTGAGTGAGAGAGAGAATGTGTGTGTGAGAGAGAGAATGTGTTTGTGTGAGAGAATGTGTGTGTGTGAGAGAGAGAGAATGTGTGTGTGTGAGAGAGAATGTGTGTGTGTGAGAGAGGGAGAATGTGTGTGTGTGCGAGAATGTGTGT